>NW_010270029.1:0-8957 GCF_000690775.1 Eurypyga helias | reverse complement strand
TCCCTACACTACTGGCTTCGTATTGTTGCTGGCATCCAGCAGCAAAGGGCATCTGCTGAAATATGGAAATTAATCTTGCTGGTGTGGTGAGCACAAAGCCAGAACCTGACAATAAATAACCAATCCCATTGCATTCCTTGATAACAAATAGCCACATGCTGGCTGACAGGGCAGACCTTCTTTGATAGCTTGGAGAGGAATCTCCTGGGTTTAGTTACACAGTTCTACAGCATCACTGCACAGATCCTTCACAGTCTCACACAAAACCTGTAGCAAAGACAGGAATGACCCCTCATTTTTTGAAAACACTTAGGGCTAGTGTTTAAATACCCAAAAAAAAAAAAAAAAAAAAGAGCGAGCAAAAGGTAAATCTTTAGGACTGCAGTTCAAACAGAAATATCCAACCCCTTTCAGTAGATGAAGTCATAACTTTAATTGCACGGCTAAACTGCCACTTCCTAATTCTCCTGAACGTTGCTTTGAAACACCTAGGAAGTATTTGGGCATTTAACGTGCGCTGCTGCCACGGATGTTTTGTCCTGCACTGCTTCCATGGATGTTTTACATTGTTTCATACTCTTCTGCATACTTCCGTATCTACTGGCTTGTTGGAATGACCACACTGCAGATCTGTTTAATAGTGCTTCTTGCTCTTGCAGATGGGAAACAGGTAAGCAGTTAGACTGAATGTTTGAGAAAAATGGATGCTTTGATGAGAAGACAGACAACACCTGTAAGGTGAATCAATAAATCTTTATATTTCTGGTTGCAAAGAATGTCTTTGATCTCTAGGAAGAGATTTCTTTTTTTTTTTTTTAAAGAAAACCTGGAAAAATAGACCAATCAATGGAGTAAAATTTAAGTGGGAAGACTGTACTCTTGAGAGAGTTCTTGCCATATTTTTAAGCATTGACATATAAAAAATTCTCTTGGGAGGAAGAAGAAATAGAAATATTTGTTGCTGGAACATACACTTAAATGTATAAATTAGCTGTAAAAATAATTACTTTCACATATATGAATTATCACACCTATGTCATGCTATCCATTAGAATGCCTGAACCAAACTAGGGCAACGGGCAGGAAAATAAATGCTATTTACTTTATGCTACAGCTTGATACAGTGCAACAGTTTTCCTATTTTTAATTCCCCTGTTACTCATCTACTTTAACAAAAACAGTATGATTTTGTATGCACAGCATAAAGCAATTAAAATACATATATATCCTGAACTTACTGCATTCCCATTCATACAAAAACCCTCAAAGAAACCAAAACACAAACCCCACATTAAAGGAATACTATGGTTGAGAAGCCAAGTGTTCACACTTCAGGATAATCAAAAGTTAAGGTTTTTCGGACAAACTTGTTTTGACTTTTAGAGGGTAACAGCTTACAATTTAGCCTTGAATTGTGTGATGATACTGTTTTCCTCAGAGGATGGCTGCCTTGCAGAGTACATGGGACAGACACCGTTCACTGAATGTGCAGCTTTTCAGTTTATTTTTAATCTCTTTGTTCAACATATGTCCTCAGGCTTTGTTTAATGCTATTTAAATCCTGCTTGTAATGTGGAATTATTAACAACACAGCAGGCTTTCTGCAGCATTCATTGTTACAGTACCTTGAGCATATGATGAATGCTTATGAACTACTTTCATGAGATGTAGCTAATATCACCATTTTACTGATTGGGAAATGAGACACAGAGGGATTAAGGTTAAATGCATCTATTAATTTTGGTTGCCAGCCTTGAGATGACAGGGGTTTGCCTTGGTGAAACAGTTAGCATTATGCAGCACTTTGTATGTTCGAAACATAGCTCCCTGTGACTCCAGACGCAGCTGTGAATGCTAACTACTTCTACAAATCAGACCCCAGGCTCTCAAACCGAACACCAAGTATAGAAAGAGCACTCGGTGGCCACCTGTAGTTCAAGTAATCTGCCTGACATCATACAGGAGTGTGCTGGAGCCAGCAGTCACAGAATCAATCATTTTCAGAGCCATATTCACTGCAGCAGTCCTCATCCTCTGCCTGCCTTGACCTTGTCCCCCTCTTCTTTTTCCTCCTCTTCTACATCTAGACTCAGCTCCAGGATCTTTGTCCAAATCTTTTTCCTTCCATGACCTGATCCAGTCTAGGTCCAGCTTTTGCTCGAGCTGAATCCCCCTCCTCGCTGCAATGGTGCCAGCAAGAAGGACATTGCAAGCACCAAGGCGCTTCCCCGGGGTGGGAAGAGAATGCTCCGTACAATCAAAGGAGCAGAGAACACGGCTGCCAAAAATTTCCAAGTGGGTCCACACTGGTGCTGTGCTAGACAGACATTCCTGAACTGATTCGTATCTCCAAATGCATGGACTCAGAAACAAGTTCAATGGGTGAGATAAGGAGCGTGTGGAGGTCATGTGTCTGTCAGTACTTGGCAGAGAGACTCGTTTGTCCACATCAGCACAGGTTACCCGGTAACCCACGGGTCGGTCCTGCTGCTCAGCCAGCCTAGACGTAACGTCTTGCTCGCACGGGGCTGTGCACTCCTCGTTCTGAGCCTACATCACTAGTATTTTGTTTGGGAATGTCTGTGCCATGTCACTGGGGTGCTGCAGCTCGCTCTTACTGAGCGCACGGAATATGAGGTTACAGAGAGATACCTAGAATTCCATAACTAGAAAAGTGTAAGATATAGCATGGGCCTTAATTTTCATAGGACAGTAAGGATAGAGGAAATGTAGATGCAAGGCTTCACTGGGTAAAGGTTCACTGGTGTAACAGAGTAACTGAAATGTCATCTGAGAAGCACCTGTGAAAGATCACAGCTTTAGATTTCTCCAGCACTCTACGATTCAGAAAGGGTTCAGAGCATAACATTGATGGCGACTGTGCAGGCTTTATTTTACTTTATTCAGCAACAGTTGATAATCTGATGGAGATCAAGTCAGGGTACACCCTACCCTTTCATTTCATGTATATAGAGTGCTTGCAAGTTTCACCTGCCTTGACTGAACGAACTGCAGCCTTATGCTGGCTGTTTGTAATCATTTCTGTCCTTTATGGAAGGTTCAGGAATATATCCCCAGGAAAAATGTGACAGTAAATATCTGAAGACAGGGAAATGAGCTTGTGTGCCAGGTGGATACAACTTAGTGACAGTCTGATGGAGCAGGTTCGCTTCAGAAGAGGTATTTATAATTTGTAATTGAAATGGAACTTGGAATTACATGAGCATGTTCTACTGACATCACTCGCAGTGTGATGAATTTATCAAAAGAAATGTATATTAATCCCTTAGCATTGCTGTCTCTCTCCAGCAAAGTGCTACTCACAGGGCTGCCCTAACTCCTGATACCACTGTTTTTATTTGTTGGCTTAATTTTCTCAGAAAATGGGTAACGAGAGAATTCAGCCAGGATGCTTTCCTTTTCGATCGGCATCCATATCATTCAAAAGAGGCAGCTGAAGCTAGAGGTACAAAAGGATGCTGTATAATGTATAGCCTGGATGATCAATCCTTTCCTCTCATAAATGTCCGCTCAGGAACCCCCAACTGAGTTCCCTTTGACTTGGCATCCTCTTTGTATTGATTTTCCAATAGCAGTCTAATTCCTGCATTTGTCTGCGGAAACTACTATTAGAAAGGCAGAAGTTTCAATGCGTAAACATGCGTTTTCACACAGCAGACCCATTAAGAACCACATTTGTTTAGACAGTTAACAGAGTAACACCATATGATGTACTGGACAGATTTAGACAGTAAAGATGGAAACAGTCACATGGGGGAAATACAGTACTGGTGCTAATTAGGCACCAATTAAAGTAGTTAGGCACTTGTGTCTAAATCCAGGAAATGCAAAAATATGTTAGAAACATGTGGCTACCTCCAAAATAAATGGTGCATGCAGAGCTATGCCACTGTAATACCAGGGAGCAACAGGGCCAGGTTAGCGCAGGGCTCTCAGCAGGATTAGCCAGGGTGGGCAGAGAGCCACTCTTGCACTAGTTTACCTCAGCCAGTCCCAGAGACATTTACAGTTCCCCATAGTGCGCTCCATGTTGCAGCACACGGAAAAACTTCAGGGAGAAAGGGAGAAGTAAGCTAATGTGCCAAGAGATCCATTGGTGTTGCAGCTAGTAACACTACGAGAGGATGAAAGAGCCATCTAGTCTGTAAGAAGCCTCAATCCACATCTCTGAAACTACTCTTAAAATTAATATTCTAACTCCTATATTCTACCAATAGTAATGCCACCAGTGCTATCTTCTAAAATAAGGCAGACCTACAAACAAGGTCCCTCTTTGCCACGGGTGAGGACTCCAACCAGTGGGAGAAGACTGTCCAGCTTGTTTGGGGTTTTGGTTTAGGTTGTGTTTTTCGTGTTTTTGTTTGTGTTTTTTAGCATGGAGTGCAAGGTGGAGAGGTGATTTGTATTTACAGGGGAGAAGGAGGAAATTCCTTCCTAGTAGGGTGGGGAAAACAGCACCTGATGTGGTGCATTTAATGCTTAGCAGTCTCAGACTCCGGGTGGGATTTTCAGAAACAGCTGTCTAAACAACTGGGGGTCTAAATCCCTCACTAAATTTGGCTCCGTGTTTTTTCAGCTCATCCCAGACCTTATATATAAAACAATTCACAAGCTAAAAGTTACTGTACTGAATTATTCATAGACAGATTGCATGTAATCAAAGTATTTCAGAAAAACTGTTTGTTCACATATCAAGAAGCCAGCAAATGTCAAGCTCTTTAGCATGGATCCCTCACGTGGTAAAGTGGTGTTCACCAAAAATAGAGTTGTGCGTTGGCTGCTTTTGTATACTCTGCGACAGGGATGTCATTACATACATTAGGTCAGATTTTGGAAAAAGCAATGTACAAAAAAAGGGACTGACCCACAAGATAAAGTTTACTGTAAAGTTTGTAAATCAGGTCACTTCAACTTCTCACCTCCCACGAGTGGTGGCCCCACAGTGCATGTGCTGCATGAAACCACCTTTGCTCTTCAGTCAGCTCCCAGTGCCCAGCTGCTTCCAACCCCAGAAGCAGAGCATCTTTCAGATGATACAGACTTTACCCATGAGCTACGGCAGAAAGAATACCCTTCAGAACCGTTTGCCATACAGGTAACTGGGTCTTTCCAGTACTCAGTTTTATCAGCAAACTTTTAACCGTAGCGGTGATAGACTGCTGAGAACTGAAATGGAAGGTCAGCATTTAGAAACCTCACGCCAACAGAATAATATGCAAATTGCTAGAACTAGTTCTGATAATTCTCCTCTCACATGAGGGACTGGAAAAGAGTGGTGCACCAAAGGTGTAGGCACTGTCCTGTATACAAGTGTGCACCCCACCCCCCACCCCCCATATGAGGCAACTATAGGTATAAAATGCTGACTTTCATTAGCTCAGGCAGCTTACTGCAACAGCCCAGAGAGTTTTTTTTTTTTTTAACATAGTTTTGACTCATTTCCCAGTTACATATATAACCTTGGTTTCCTATCATTTCCTCCACACATGCGCATATAAACCTAAAAGTTTTTTAAGCTGTATGTAAAGTTTCATTTTGATTCTGTACAGGCAGATTTGGAGCTTTAGTCAGTGTCAGCTTGCAGAATAACTGTGGGAAATATGGAACCTCTTAATTTTTCATCCAGTAAGAGTATCTCTCATTTAAATAATTGTTTCCTGTTACCCTTGCTGTCCTATGTTGCTGTTAAAATGTGAAATACGCAAAAGAGCAGGTAGATCTGCATATCATAAACTATTTCCCCCCACTTTTAAATTAGATTCTTTGGCAACAGTATTTCTGGAATGCAGTAAGCATTGCTTTTAAACCTATACAAAATACAGCCGGAAGATAATGCCAATGAGAATGCTTGTTGAAAAAGTAGGCTGTATAAATCAGTTATTTAGGACCTCTAAAGTAGAGCAATAAAATCTATAAAATGAATATAGAAAGATGCAATGCAATTAACATGGTAATGAATCTTTGCACAAAAATAGCAGCCAAGTATTTCCAAGAGGAGAAAGAATGTCATTCATTTATAATGAATTAAGGCAAACAAATCAAAGGCTCCTTGCTCAATTTATTGAGTTTTACCAAACATCAAGGCTTCCTCTGGACCAGTTTGATTTTTCTGCAGTCTTTGTCCAGAGCCATGTGACTGGAGCAAAACTATGAATTGCTTTAAGCACTCCCAGATGCTGGGATTGTCAGTCTTAGATCATACTATTTCCAATTCTTGTGGAAAAAAGAAAGCGTATATTCTCATTATACTGGGCCTTTAACTTTAACTCCTCCTTTAGAGGAGTCTCCTGATTGAGAGACTTGAATTTAAATACCAGAGCAACAGTTATGATCAACTGGTCTCATTTTTGTTGCTCAATGAAATAAAAATTGGCTCTGTTGTTGCTGCTGATACAATTTTGTCTCTGCTGCGTTTTACTAGCCTGCCTCTTGCTGCAGTGACCTTAGCTGTTTCAGAGGGACTGTGTGTGTGCTGGTGATTGAGCTAAGCCAGACTTTAACATCACACCTTGTAAAGGCAGCTCCTATTGCCCTTATGGGAGGCTCTTACAAAAGATGTCACCTTTTTTTCCCCTTTCTTTTCATCTCAAATTAACACAAGCAGGATCAACCATACGCCGTTTGCATTTAAGAGAACAATACACTGCGTCTTTTGAAGATTTGCCTAAAGTGGTGTTGCCTTTTCCTATTTAAACAGCATAAAGCAAAAAGCCTCTGTGTTTGTAACTTTATGAAAAATGTTTGTTAATTTACTGTGAAAGAAAGGTCACATTGCCTTCTCCACAGCCTTGCCTTTTGATTTCACAACCACATTCATCCACAGACTGAAGACTTGCAAGGACTGTGTATGACACCCTCAGATGAGTTACAGATCTCCTACATTTGTAGAGTCTTATGTTGGCCAAAGGGTGATGACAGATGTGCATCTGGGTAGGAAATCTCACCCTGAATTGCGCAATGGAAACCCCCAAATTCATAGGGAGATCACGTGGTATGTAAATCCCAGTTTTCTTTAGGACAGGTAACAAGAGAAGAGTGGTAGGACAAGGCTATTGCTCCAAAATCTGCACATTGCACCAGCTGCATCTTCACTCTTCTGGACCTCAGCTTAGGTTCTTTGTGCCAAGCACATCATGATGATGAATTACTGCGATCATCTGTGTCTGATCCACGGTCAGGAAAAAACTACAGCACGGTGCTGCAAATGCATGAAAGGCAAGTGCTGTGGAAGAAATTATGATACCGGGTCGAAAGTGTGATTCTCCCACTGAATTCAGAGATTTGATTGGCCTGTTGGTCTCTGCAAGTGTTGAATTTCACCCCCAGGAGGATATTCTAACAGTTACTTTAATTGTTATTCGCTTGAGTGTTACACCATCAGCATCCATGGAGTTACAGATCATAGCAGTTAGAGGATAAACTGCACCTTTTATCCTCATTCAAGCTCCCCTTCCAAAGGGCAGCCTTGTACCTCTAAGTCTGCTCAAAATGAAAAGCTAAAGTTTTCCCCCACTCTTCATTACTGCATGGACTACCCACACAAGTGGCCAAAATCTCCCTATCTTCACAAATGTTGTGTGTTTGTTCAAGTCAGGGTAGGCAAGTGCAAACCCAAACACTATGTTTTGAAAGTTCTTCTCCTTTTAACCAGAAACAGAAATATTAGACAGAAATAAATCATGATTAGACTAAGCCCTCAGTCAAAACCGAAGCACAAAGTTCGTTGCAGCTATGAGGTATTATTATAGAAAAAAAGGGACGTCAAGATTTTTGTTTGTTTGTTTGGGTTTTTTTAATTTCTGATGGTTTAAATCTAAGTTTTAGAAATGTGGAAATGGCTTCATTTTTAGCTTTTAAAACTTAGCCCAGACAGGGTCCCCCACAAGGACAAGTATTGTATATGTATACAATAGACTAACTGTTAGACTGACGGGGGGCTACAGGAGGTTTCTGGGCCCCTTCATTAAATTAGTGACTACCATTCATCTCTTACTACAGAGGATAGCTCTCTCCTATATACCTTTTGCAACTCACTGTATCCTCTCTTTTTAAAAAAGGCTTTTCACTGGTGTTCTCTGAATTCTGAAGGGAATATAAGACAAGTAAATGACTTTTATTACCTACTAATTACCAACTGAATTTTCTAATACTAAGAGGCAGCTGAGGTTCTCATAACTGCAACCCTTCTTATATTATAGCCGAGACATTTCAACTTTTCTAAGCTTGTGGATATGGAAGTCTAAATCCATTTTCCATGATGATTTTGACACACAAGAGCTACAAGCCCAGGTATTTCCCATAGAGTTGAAACAGCAAGCTCTATGTTTAATTATTTATATATCACTTTTTATATATCTAAAAGCAAGAAAACTGAGTATTCATTGCATGAGTTTAGTGTGCCATCTACAGCATGAGGCAATTAAACAAAAGACTTGGTCTGGTGCTCTCCATGCTCTTTAAAGGTCCTCTTTGGAATATTTTCATCTTACAGTCTTGCTTGCTGCTCCTGTATCTTTTGCCATCTGAAACCCTGTTTTATTGCCCTACATAGTGAAAGTCAGGACTCGTGTTGTCCTCAGGTTGTAAGGAAGCAACGTGACTTCCACTACTAATAGCTGCATCTGTCTCCTGATGATATACATAAAGCCAAAATCTTGGGTGGCACAATTAAGTAATTAATCTTCTCCAGCCTCTACAAAAATGGGCTACCAAATGCCCACACAGTATCAACCTCCAGGTCTTTGCTTTATTTGCAAATGTTTGAAGGGATATCCCCTTCCTACAAGTCTATAGGAAAGTGAATCCTGGCTTATGAGCTTCATATGCTGCTTTCCCTAGTCTTTCCCTTTCCTCAGGGAACCAATTTGCTGTTGGGACAGAGCCACAGCTCACCTGAAGGCAGTCATAGAACCACAGACTGGTTTAGGTTGGAAGGG
>NW_010270028.1:0-12067 GCF_000690775.1 Eurypyga helias | reverse complement strand
AATACCAACAGGCTTTCTAGAAAATGGGCTGAACTGGAAGAGTCCCATTTCACTGAGTGTTCCTGAGGCATGTTGGTGTAACTTAGGTGTAAGGTGTTGAACGTGGGAGCCCCTGCAGAGGCTGTGTGTACACCCGTGTGTACACCCGTCCCTCCGAGGAAGCGCCCTGCAAGGGACTTGGGGGCAGCTGGGGTCCGGAGCTGTGCCCTCGGTGGTGTTTGGGCTGGGGACGTTAGCTGTGGCCACCCCTAAAAGCAGGGGCTGTGCGGAGGGTGGCCAGGGAGGTCCGTGTGTCCCTCCGTAGGGCGGTAGGGCCGTGGAGGGGGGCAGGAGTTGGTGGCACTGAGATGGTGGGAGCCTGTACCAAAGCAGGGACCACCGTGTCTCAGGCTGTGCTGGGAGCATCCTCATCTTCTCCCCATAACCTGCCTACGGGGCAGGAAACTCAAAAAAGAGGGAGAGGTGGTCCAGTAAAATTTGGAGGAGGGCTGTGAGCCCAAAAGGCCTGGAGGGCTCATCCTGGGGCTGCTGGTCACTTCTGCCAGGCCACCAACTCATGGAGTCCCGGTGGGTTTTGCCGTGAAGGTGACAGGGGCATCTTCAAGGGAAAAGGACAAGGGAACCTGGCACTTTGCTTCCAGCTGGGTGGGAGAAGCTTTCTCTTGGGTCCTCCATGAAGTCACACAGTGGTTTTGGCTAAAAGGTCCCCAGCAAGAGCGGCTTGACTTCATCCCACTTCTTCAATGCCTCGGTCCTCTCTTTGGGAGATTAGTTGTGTTGCCCCATTGCTGCTGGTGACTCTGGGTGCTGCCAGGAACCTGTGCCGGCTCCCCAAACAGGCACTGTCTGGTGAGAGGAGCTGCTCTCTCTCCAGGAGGAAACTCCTGTGCCAAGATAGCACTTAGCTCCTGTCTCCCACAGACGCTAATGGGTGTCTGCCCTGGGATGGCCTGTCCAGTGTCACTTGTCCAGGTGACGGCCCAACCAGGCATTTTAATCTCCATCCATCTGCTCCTGTGTAACTTACCTCCCAGAAATAAAAGAAGAGCAAACAGGGTACCAAGTCAGCATGTTTCAGTGAGCAGACCTTTGATAGAGATGGAGGGAGGATTTGCATTAATTTAGAGGAAATACCCTTGTTTCTTTTAGTTTATCCCATTAGAAAAGAAGCAGGGGGGCTGGGGTGTGTTTAATGTACAGACATTGACATGTGGGACTTGCAGAGCTGCCGGGAGCTGCTCGTCTTGGCAGGCAGTGCCTTTACCAGCCGTGCACATGGCAAACCAGAGCCCGGCACAGTCCCTTGTACCCCAGTTGTGGTGGGACAGTGCTGGAGGAGCTAATGGGGCTTGGACTTCTTGCTCCATCCAGGATGTGTGACCGCAACGGCGGGCGGCGGCTCCGGCAGTGGCTGATCGAGCAGATTGACAGCGAGCTGTACCCCGGGCTCATCTGGGAGAATGAGGAGAAAACCATGTTCCGCATCCCATGGAAACACGCTGGGAAGCAGGACTACAACCAGGAGGTGGATGCCTCTATTTTCAAGGTAGGGACAGATGGTTAATGCCTTTTCTCTATGACTCTTGTGCTCTGTGATGCTGTTTTTTCCTTGCTGATAGTCCCACTGGTGGGAGATGTCCATGTTCCCTGTGGGTTTTGCACCTCTGACCCTTGCAGGATGTGTTTCACTCCACATACTCTTTTGGGGGTATTTGTGCCTTTTTGCCCAATGTTGGTACCAATTTTTGGTTTGTTTTCAGCAGATTTGAGGTCTGGTCTGGCATGAGAAGGAGTTTGATGTGTTCCTTTTGAACTGCTCTAAACTTCTTATCAGGCTATTCTTGAGAAAATGCTGGATTTACACAAAAAAAAAAAAAAGACTTTGCAGGAGGGAAGGAAGTTTTGGATTTACTGGAGGCTGGGGAGGGGATTTCCAGTTTTGGGGAAAAACTGGAAAATTCCATCCTGAACCAAAAAGGTCAGGCTCTTCCCCAGGAATTCCCTCTGCTCCTGCTTCCAAATATTGGTACTGGTGAGCAAGTTCATTTTCAGGGCAGTGACGGCTGGTTAGTGGTTGGTTGGGGAACACTGAGTTATGAGGGTGGTGTTGAATTCAGCCATATGAGAATATATAAATATGTGTGAAATAAATGCATATTAAAAACCCCCATGTTCTACAGTTTTCACTATACATATTTTGCAGTTGCCCTTCAGTGGTAAAATGTATTCTCCCACCAAATGCATAAAGGATGTTCTGATGTTAAGAAGAAACTGGCTTTCACTTACTAGTCAGGAGCTGGAAAATAAGCTTTATTTGTGTGTGACTCTATTTTTTTGATGGAGGTGTTACCAGGTCATTAGGAACACCACTGCTTCACCAGTGATTCCTCATATCCCCAGCAGCTCCTGACCCATTGGTGCGGAGATGAAGCCACACGTGATCTTGAAGGGGGTTGAAGGGGTTTGCACAGCTCATGTGGAGGGTTGTTTTTTGTTGCTTTGTTTTAGGCCTGGGCTGTTTTCAAAGGCAAGTTCAAAGAAGGTGACAAAGCGGAGCCAGCCACGTGGAAGACGCGACTACGTTGTGCCTTGAACAAGAGCCCTGACTTTGAGGAGGTGACGGATAGGTCCCAGCTGGACATCTCTGAGCCCTACAAGGTCTACAGGATCGTGCCAGAGGAGGAACAAAAAGGTGAGTGCCCTGGTAAGGGACTGACCCCCAAATGCAGGTCGGTTCTGTGAGTAACCACAGGCTTGTGCCGCTGACCTACATCGGAGTGGAGCTTCCTGGCCAGGCGCCGCTCTTGTGCCGTGCTGCTTTGCTTGTCCTGCTTTGCAGATGTCCCCTGTGTCATTGCGGTGGCAATGACAGGGGGAGGAAGGACGGGCTTGGTTTTCTACCCTCCTCTAAAGAGCTGCTTAGGAAACAGGCGATAACTGCAGCATTGCATAACTGTCCATCCCATAAGGATGTCGTAGGGGCCAATCCAAAATGCTTCCCTGTGTTGGGGGGCTACTTGAGCCCCATGCCCTTGTCTGGGCAGGTGGCAGGGTGCTGCAATAAATCCCTTCTCTCTTACCAGCAGTGATTAGAGTAGCAGTAGTTTTGCACAGAGCTTTGGCTGCTGCGATGTCCGGTGTGGCCCAGGTTGCACTAAGTATATCTCTGTTTGTGGTTAGGTGTGTGTACGCCTTTTCCTTTTTTCTTTTTTTTTTAAAGTGAAAAACTTCTGAAAAAAAGAATAATCTTGCTGTCAGGAAATCTGCCTTTAGCATCTCTGTCTCCTCCAGCCGTGTTCACACGGGGGGTACGCCGCTGCTATGCAAATGGCACTGCAGGTTCCCACCGACAGCACGACGGCACCCGGGGCGGCTGGCGGAAAAAGGAGAAGCAGCAGCCCCGGTCTCTGGGGTGCTCATAAAAATCAACCTTCTGCTCTGGCTCTGGCTCTGCTACTGGCTGGACTTTGATTTTTATTTCCCCGCCCCTTGCTGCTTGTCCCCATGCCTTGGGGCAATAGGTGGCAAACTGCTTTTTTCTTTGGGTCCTGAAAAGCAGCTCTGTGTGGAGCTGGGGGGGCTGCGACCCCCCCAGAGGTGCTGTTATGTGGCTCTGCTGTGGTTCTCGGTTTCATAACTTTTGTGGGGTGAAGGGTTTCTAAAAGCCAGCGGTGAGATGAGCCGTGGTGTGGGTGTGCTCACTGCATCCCGGCCTCTCCTTCCAGGCAAAGCGAGCCTTCCCAATGGGAGCAGCCTGAGTGATGTCACGGAGATGGACTGCAGTTCCTCTGCGATCGATGACCTCATCAAAGAGGTAAGCCGTCACCTTGGCTGGAGGTGGATGGGTGGTGGGTAGTTGCCTGATAAAGTGTTGTCTTCCCAAAACTTTGCAGATTGAATTTTAGGAATTGGCCTGGTGGGTGATTCCATGTTTTGCAACTTGTTCATGTGAGCCAGCACCAGGACATGGTTGCTGATAATGGCTCGAACTTTTGATTTGCATCGGGGTGGGCAAGACCTTTGGCAGGGGGTGGGGGCTGTTTTGCTGCTCTGTTCCCCTTCTCGGCCCTGTCATGTTGGGCTGCTTCTGCTCAATAGCTCTTGACGGTGTTGTTCTAGCGTACAGCCTGGGGAATGCCAAACTTGCTCTTTCTAACAAAAAAAGTTTGTTGGCATCCTGTTGTGATTCCCATTTGGGTACTCAGAGCACTGTAAGTGTCTTGGTGTAAGGCAGTGGCTGCCCAAGGCATCAAGCCCATCCTGATGCCAGTGTCTGCTTTCACACAGCCTGCCTGTGTAGATGAATACTTGGGCATCATCAAGAGAAGCCCCTCACCCCCCCAGGAGACCTGCAGAAACCCCCCGATACCTGACTGGTGGGTGCAGCAGCCCAGCCCTGGTAAGTAGCTGACAGCATGTGCAGTGTGTAACCGGACTGAGATTTCTCTCTGGGGCAGAAAAAACCACTGTGTGGTGATGGATAATGAACTACAGTTGTATTTTATCTTCCTTATTAAGAATGCTTAAAGTGTTAATTAGGAACACTGTGGTTAGTACCACGCACCCAACTGTGTGTGTTGCACAAGACTAAATCCACCTGGGAGTATCTCTGGCATCTCCCATGTGGGACCTGGGAAGCCTGACATGCTTGGGAGAGAAAACTGGGGGCCTGTGGAGGGGAGAGGGGTGGGATTTGGGTTTGGGAGCAGGGCACACAGTCACAGCTTGGCTTTCTCTCCGCCCACAGCACTGCCCCTGATGAATGGATACTCTGGCTATGAGCAGCATCATTCAGGTAAGGCACTCCTCTGCTTGGCTGTGGCCATCAAAAGTCCTGGGGCTCGGTCTCGCATGTGTGGTGGCAGAAGGTGGCTCTGAATCTGCTCCCCACCTTGGGGCAGGCTTTGCTCTGGGTTTGGGAGGTCCCATACCCTCCTGAGTTTGGGAATCCACCAGGTTTGCATGCTGAGCAGGGACATGTCCTACCTGGTGTCTTGTTGGCCAAGGTCCTGGCACAGGGGGACTGCCCTGGGATGCTGGAATCAGCTGTGCCTTTGGGAGGGATCTTCCTGCAGCAAGGGAAGTGTGGAGCAAAGGCAGGAGGAAGGGGTTTAGTACAGGGAGCTCTCACTTGCTGATCAGTGCTGCTACCAGGCTCCATGCAGGAGGAGATGTCCTTGGAGGTCTCCAAGTGAGGCTTGCTTCCCCGAAGTTTTGCAGCTTGCGTGGGGTTTGGGCATTGCAATGAGGAGCAGGCAGGATCTGCCTTCTCCTGATGGGTGGTGTATGTGCCCTTTACTCCTCCAGGTTACTCCCAAATGGTGATCAGCTTCTACTACGGCGGGAGGCTGGTGGGCCACATCACCACCACGTGCACCGAGGGCTGCCGGATCTCGCTCAGCCAGCCCTCCAGCCACGGTGAGAAGCTGTACGCCCCAGATGCCCTGGAGCACGTGCGGTTCCCTTCGGCCGATGCCATCCAGAACGACCGCCAGAAACAGATCACCAGGAAGCTCTTTGGACACCTGGAGAGGGGTGTCCTGCTGCACAGCAACAAGCAAGGCATCTTCATCAAGAGGCTGTGCCAGGGCAGGGTCTTCTGGAGTGGGAACACCGTGGTCTACAAGGACAGGCCCAACAAACTGGACCGGGATGAAGTGGTGAAGATATTTGACACCAACTTGTTCTTCAGAGGTTGGTAGGAGTTCCCATCTCTCCATCCACTCAGGGAGGGTTGGAAGGGTGGAGCCCTTTGTGCTTGGAGCACTTTAAAGTCATCCCTGGTGCGTTACTCAAGTGCTTTGGTTGGGTAGCTGACGCTACCAGATCTAGGAAGGAATAACCTGGTGTGTTGTGTCACTTAGCAAATGCCTCCCAGTTGGAGGCTTTGCCCAGCAAAGCTGGCTCCTCCTGAGCCCACACCCTTCTTCCATGGCAGGGTGCTTGGTCCCAGATCTGTGTAGCAGAGGCTGGCAGATTGCCGCAGACTGCTTCCAACTGTTCCCCTCTCCTTGCAGAGCTGCAGCAGTTTTACAACAACCAGGGCCGCTTCCCGGACAGCAGAGTCATGCTGTGCTTTGGAGAGGAGTTCCCAGACGCTGTGCCCCTGCGATGTAAGCTCATCCTTGTCCAGGTACGGAGGGCTGCCCTTCGGAGCTCTGCTGCTGAACTTCTCCCCCTTGTCTGGAGCGTATTGTCCTTGTTCCCTCGCAAGCAGGGCTTTGGCTTCAACCCCTGGAGCCACAGACCACTGGGGTGCCTGATCCGGTTGGGTGGTGGGTATGGCATGAGTATTGGCTTATCCATGACCTCCTGAGGTGCTTGGGCTGTTGTTGGTCAGGCTCCTCGATTGGGGTAGATCATGTTTGCAAACAAAGCTCCCAAATGGCAAAAGCTTTTCTAAATCGCTAGGAAATCTGTTTTCTTCCTCCTCTTCCTGATTCTTGGCACTGGGACCTCTTCCCTCCCCTGTGGGAAATGGGGGGAATAAATCCCTGGAACGATTGAGTTGAGGGACAGCCTTGAGCTGAGCAGCCAACAGACGCAGTGAACAACTGTAGTGGATGGCAGTGGGTCTGGGAAACCCTGGGGAGGATGAAGGAGGGGACAGGATGGAAGGGGCAGTCCCCATGGCTCTGGCCAGAAACTGCTCCCTGGAGAAGCTGAAGCAATCCTGGGATCCCAAAGCCTTGAGGCAATGCATAGTGTGTTCCTGGAGCCAGCACCCAGTGTGGGACCCCCTTGGGCCAACGAGGCTGCAGCAGCAGGGACATGGCATGGAGGGTACAGCGTGGGTGTCGCATCCACCCTTGAGAGAGACCCTCTGAGTCTGTGAGGTCTTGGGGGAGGATTTCACAAGTCCAGAGACTGGCCCTATGCCTCCTCACACAACTTTCTGACTTGATCCCCTCTTCTTGCCTTGGGTGTCTGCACCAGAGCATTGCTCTGGGATGTGCCCCAGCCTGTCCTCACCTCCTTACAGCTCTTTTGGGAGAGGATCTCTTGTGACTGCTCCTTTTCTCCTAGAGATGCTTTGCCAAGGTGGCTTGTGGAGTTGGATCTGTTGGCCTGGCTGGACAGGGTCTGTTGGGCACAACTGCTCTGCTGTGTCTCTCCCACCCAATACCCCGCTGCCTGGGCTCGTGGGAGTGGATGGCAGCAGTGGGAGATGCCCAAAGAGGTTTCTCTTCTTTTGGTGTGTTCATAACTCTCCTTCTTGTGTAGGTGGAGCAGCTGTGTGTCAGGCAGGTGGTGGAGGAGGCTGGGAAGACCTGCAGCAGCAGCCCCATGCTCCCCATAGCTGATGAGACACCGCATGACCAGGTGTACAGGATCTTCCAGGACATCTGCACGACGCACCAGCGGCCACTCTTCAGAGAGAACCAGCAGATTGCTGTCTGAGCCTCCTTCTCTGCAGGCGCAGTGTGGTGGATGGGTTGGAGATAGACCCAGTTTGGTCCCATTAGTGCCTAAATTCCCATTTTTAAAAAGTTGGTTTTTGTTCTTTGTTTCCAGTCCAGAGTCTGAATAATTACAGTAGTAAAAACTGCCATGAGAAGGGAGGTCACATGCTCGGTGTCTGTCCCACTTCACTGTTTAAAAAATGACTTTTGCACCAAGCAGGGTAGTCCCGGTACTGTTGCCTATAGCTGAAGGCAGGGGGAGGAGGGAGCGTGTGAACCGTGTGGGAAGGTCAGGGCTGGGAGTGCTTTGTGCTGTCATTTGTTAGTGGCCAGTCAAGCAGAACCCAAAATAACAGCTATAACTACCTGCCCCAGCAATCTGGAACCCTAACCTTGCTGTGAAGAGTGACTTGGTAGGAGGTGACTCTTGGAAAAGCCTTAAAATGCTCAAATCTAGGAAATTCCTTCCAGAAATCAGTCTTTTTTCCCCAAAGAGTCCTGCTGATGGAGGGTAGGGTGTGCCTTCCAAGGAAAACTTCTCAAATTCCTCTTTATTTTTGCTATAAGGTTTATATGTCTGTCTACCCAAGTAATTTGAAATTTGGAAACCAATGCAGAGGTTATATATGTGAATGTTGAATATAAGAACGTAGGAATCTTAATTTTTCCGAACCAGAGACCGAGTTTATATATAATCTTTAATTTTAAAGATTGCAGCATAGTGTGAATAGGTTGGCTTCACCCTCCCAAGTGCACATGTTGGTCTCTCCCAAGCGTGACCAGGCAGCGGCATCCATGTGTAAATCCTCATTAACACGCTTCGTGTGTGCACCCAGCACTGGGGAACTGCTTGGCCATGGGGCTTGTGCCTTGCAGCTGCCAAAACAGGACGGCACGTGTGTGCATGCTAAGCTGCCTATTTATTTTATGCCTGAGGTTTATTCATTTTTTTGGGGTATTGTTTTGTAATTTTCCTGCAATTAAAGTGCTATATTTTGTATTTCTCTTGCAATGTGGTTTTTGGTTGCAATGAGTGTGGTGTTAAATATCTGGTAGGGGAGAGCTTGATCTCTGACTTGTTCCTGTCCCTGGTTTTCCTTGCAGTGGGGTCTGTGTTAAGCCTCTGCTGTCACCTCCCTCCTGCTCTGTAACTGCCCCACTTCATCTCTGGGGCAGGGGAGGAGCAAGCCAAAATGCTGTAATGCAGTGGAAGAGGGAAAAGGGTATCACTCGTTGGGCCTTGATTCAAGGGGGCATGAACATGGGTCCCTGCTCCTCTGCCACAGCACTGATGTGGACTGGGATGCTCCAAGGTCATGGGATGGAGAGGCAGCTGTTTGTGGTCCTGCTCAATGACATGCTGTAGTCCCTTCATTTTCTGGTGGATCTGTTCCCCACTGTCTTCTCCTACCTGCTGTTGGAGGTTGGTGGTGTTTAGGGAGAACGAAGAGCAAAAAGGGACCATCTGCCTTGGTCAGTAAAAGTCAGTGTTGCAGCAGGGGAGGTTGAGCATCTGCACCCAACCTTCATTCAGCACAAGCCTGTGTCTGGGGGCAACACCCCGAGAGGCTTTGGAAGGGTGGGAGGACCAGGTTTGATTTGACCCAGTCTCCTGTGGAGGACAGACACCTATACCAGCTCCTTCCGCACAGCAGGCTCGGCCGTGTGCTCTGGGTCAGCTTTGCCAAGGGGTACAGGCAGGGAAGCACCAGCCTTCATGGGGTGACACCAATGCCCATGGTTCTGGGTGACAGGGGCACTTGGGAAGGGGATGTCTGGAGATAGTCTCAGCTGGAGGCTGAGTCTCCTTGGAAGATGCTGGAGCAACCTGTTCTAGTGGAGAGTGTCCCTGCCCATGGCAGGAGGGTTGGAACTAGATGATCTTTAAGGTCCCTTCTAACCCAAACCAGTCTGTGATTCTATGCTGGAGGTGGATGCAAAGCTGTCCTCCCTGCTTGGGTATCAAAGCAGATCAGCCCTTTTTGATGCTCTGCCTCTTTCTGTTAATGACAGACCTTCCCACGCATGAGTGTGTGGTCAGGGCATGGTTAAGAAGTGAGGTCCCTGAGTCCCTGACCACAACTCACCTCTGTTCCACGAGGTTGTTCCGGCTGCAGGACTGCTGTTTTTTTCAGGTAAGCAACTCAACCTTTCTAATGAAGCCTACACAAAACAAGCATTCAACTCCCATGGGACTTGAAGCTGACCCCCTGCATCCCTCCAGGGTAAGCAGTTACAATCTCTGTCCCAAAGAGCAGTAGGTGCCCAGCAGACATCACACAACTTGGAGCACCCAAAATATGCTCTCAGCTGGGAGACCTAGCTGAAACTGTGTGGTTATATATCAAGGGGGGCCCTGCACCCCAAGCTATTTATGCTGTGAGCACCCCTCTCTATGGACAAGTTGTTCTCTATGCCCCAGCCGTGCTGGTGGGATGCTCACGGTCCTTCCTGTGCCTTGTGTGTGTCCCTTGCAGGCATTATGGCATGTAGCTTTGGCTCTTGTGAGCGGAGATGGCTGCGGACCAAGATTTTTGAGGATGCACCAACATCCCAAGCGCAATGAAGTCCCCAGCTCCTGTAAACTTACAGGATGCTTTGTCACAGAGGTGGGGATTGCACCTTGCAGGTGCACCATCAGCATTCAGCCCCAGCCCTCCCCTGCCCCTCCCGAGGTGGTGTCCCCGTGGGGTTTGATCCTTGGTGCTCCCTCAGAGCGCGAGGAAGATTCACCTTCCCCGTGGGTCAGGTGCCTGGCGAAGGGGAGGTGGGAGCAAGACCCCCACTGCGGTCTGTGCTGGAACAACATGTGCCCACTTGTGAAACACATGATGGGCTGCAGGCTGGGCCACCATAAACACCGCTTGCGGTTTCCCCAGATGTCCTGGTGCAAGTCCTTCCTCAGAAACCACCATCTTGTGCTCGCCTGGAGCCACCTGCTACGAATTCAGGGCTGTTTCAATTTCTACCCCTAGACCACGGAAGAGTGGTGGAAAGCAGAGGTACCTTTTGTTGGACTCGGCTGCGGTGTTTATTTTTAGCGTTACCATTGTGTCTCAGAGCCCAGAGCTCGGTTTGGGACCGTGCGGTGCCTTGCTCCATAAAATCTGAAGTGTGGCTCCCAGCTTCCAAGTGATGCCCAAGAGGAGGCAACTGATGGGTGTGGAAGAAACAGCAGGACAGCATCGTGTGGCAGAGGTGGGATTCAAGAAGGATAATGCGGTGGGGTGCGCGGCTATGGGCAGAGGTCCCCTTTGTGCTCAGGTCTTGGGTAGGACTCACAGTAGTGTTGGGTTTGTGCTTAATGCTTGGCCCAAGATGAGCTTTTCTATCCCAAAATCCATGAGAGAAGCCTCCGAGGCTGATGTTTACTCACAGACAAAGGACCAGCAGATGGGAGCAGGTTCCGAGGTAACCACCAGATTTCACTAAGGGATGATCTGGCCCAGCCTCGCAGTGGTCTCTGGAAAAGCCAGGAGGAATTTTTGCACATCTCTTACTTTCCTCCCCAAACCCTTTGGCCAAGCAGGCAGGGCACTGCCGTGGCCATCACCCCAGCCCTGCGCCTCTCTAGGCCCCAGGCAGCTCGGGTGAGCTGCTCGATGCAGCTGCGCCGAGTCTTGGTGGTTTTGTGTGACCGGGGACTCGAATACTTTCGTTGGTTTCTGTTCACTTGGGTTCTTCTCTATGGCCTCACTGAAGTGAAACCTCAGTGCCTGGTGTCAGCTCTTCTTTATCAATGGCTCATCTGTGGGCAAGTCCGGATTGGGGCCCATGTCTTCAGTTGAGGGTCCCATCCCCAAATCCTGGGGAAGCAGTACCTGCTGCATATATAGCATCAGTGGCACAGGCTGCACCCCCTCCACTGAATCATCCCCACTGGTGTAGCAGGATTGTGGCTAGCATGATGGAGAAGCTCAAAGGCTGTCCTCCCCAAAACAGGAGCACAGAATTGTTTAGGTTGGAAAAGACCATTAAGATCAGCAAGCCCAATGCCTGCTGTTTCTCCAAATGTGGATTCCCACACCCTGAGCACATGTTTGAGTTGGAGCAGTAATGCCATCAAACTCTCACCTGAGGTGGAAATATTTCCTTGTTTCCCAGCAAGGCAAAACCAGGTACCAGGTCCTGCTGCTCCTCTGGAGAGGGCTGCAATCCCTACAGACACAGGACGGTACTTTCTGATAGATGCCCATGCTAAACTCCTGCCTTCAGGAGCAGAAGGGCAGAGAGGAGGTTCCATATGGCAAGGAGAGAGGAGCTTGGTTCCCATGGAGGAAGACTGACCTTTCCTTGCAGGAGATACATGGTCCTTCTCAGGTGTGTTTAGGAAGAAACAGTGTGCTTACCCAATCCTCATATCAGCCAGGGCAGACAATGTGGGGGAATTTTCTATTGACCCCTTCTCTAAGGTTTTCCAACATAAAGACATCTACTCCGAGGTGCACACTGGAACGCTTTGATTTCTCGCAGCAGCAAAGGACTTCATAAACACTGCAGTCCCCACCTGATGTCTTGCTCACTGACTTGGGGTGTTATCTGGGTTCAAAGCCAATGTTGGTCCTGAGATTTGTCATGGCTGGAAGGTGGTTTTGCTACTGGGAAGAATTCTCCTTGGGAAGAATGCTAGTTATATCCTAGCCTAGTTATATCCTGCAGCGTCA
>NW_010270027.1:36688-36936 GCF_000690775.1 Eurypyga helias | reverse complement strand
AGCTCGGGACAGGCCCAGGTCTCAGGGGGGTCCCCGGTTCCTCAGCCCAGGCCAGATCCAGGTCTCGGGGTGAGTCCCAGTTCCTTCACCTGTCTCGGGGGGCAGTGGTCCCAGTTCCTCACCCCATGCCAGGCCCGGATTGGGTCCGGGGTCCCAGCCTTGCACCTGCCTGCTGAAGGAGCGCTTCCCACAGGGCCCCGCGGAGCATCCCGGCTCCCTCCGGCGCGGGCAGCGAGCCGCAGGACGGG
>NW_010270027.1:9069-36637 GCF_000690775.1 Eurypyga helias | reverse complement strand
GAGCCGCAGGACGGTGAAGCCCTGGTTTCCCGCTGCGGGGGCGTGCGGGCAGGAGAGCCCATGGGCCTGCAGGGACCCGGCGGGAGCTGCTGGGCTGGCCGGCACTGATGCTGCTCCTGTTACACTCCAGCTGTCGGAGGTGCAAATCGCTGCGCTTCCCCAGGATTTCTTGGCTTGGGATGTCTCTGTGAAGGTTATTAGCGGCATAACGAATGCGCTTTCCCAACGTCCGCTGACTTTTCTGGTTTAGGTGTAGGGATGTTGGAGCTTTTCTGTCTGCTTCCTGCTTCACCTGCTTGTGTCAACATTTTTGTTTTCCTTTTAACCGTTTAAAGAAAATTTACGATCTTGTTTGTGGCCGAACCTTTGCAGGAGCGGGGACAAGAGAACGCACTGTTGCCTTTGCAGTAAAACCTGGCCTTTTATTTCTCTGTATGGGGAGAGGGTAAATATTTGGTTTGAACTGGTGCTGTGCCGGTCCAGATGTAACAGCAAGGCGTGCTGCTCCCGTCAGCTCCCGCTTGGGAAGGTGCGGGGCCGAGGCTTTGTTGGTGCTGAGCTGTTGGTTGGCGTTTGGCAGGGGATGCTGGTAGAGTTACTGATGGAATTAGTTGGGAGCGGGGTGAGGACGATGCGGAGATGTTGACGGTCGCTGAAGTCATCGTGTTTCTTGTACCCTCGTCCCGCCTGTGGAGCGCAATGCCCCGGGGTTCTGCCTGTCCGTGGTCGGTCCTTTGCTTCCACTCGGGAGCTGGGTTTTCTTGGGAGAGTCCTTGAAGTCTGCAATTACAGGTTGTCCTTCCATTAACCCTTACGTTGAGCATTCACCTTCCGCAAGATCAGTCCGAATCCTAATTCGGTTTCTCCCAAATCGGAGCGTTCCTAACCCAGGTTTTGCAGATGGAAACCCACCCTATATTCAAGAACCCGATACTGAGGAAAGGACCCAAGATGAATAAGTTGTCTGAGGATTCTGGGTACTGAAGTGATGGAAACACTGACCAAATAGCTGAGTAAAATGTCTCCTTTGTAGACTTCTTCATCTAAATTCCATGATTTCATCCGTCTTTAAAACGCACTATAAAAGCAAAAAGGGGTTAAGCAGAACTTTGCTGTTTGCTCTCATTTTCGTTTGGCAACCGACGCTTTGCTGTCAGTATGAAAACGCGTTACTCAGTTTGTGGAAGCAGCCCAAAATTTCTCTTGCCTTTTCATTATTAGTAATTGTCTTTTTGCAATGTTTACCATCTTGGGCTGCTTTATTGTTAGTTACTGGTCGGAGCAGAGGCAGAGAACTACTGTTCCACCATTTCTTCCGCATACACCTGCGGTTTCTGAGCCTGCTTTCTGCGTCCATCTCAGATTTTTAAGGTAATGGTCCATCTTTCTTGCCCATGACAAAACAGAGCGTGATGTTAACTCCTTTCTCTACTGAGCTCGCCATTCAGTTGGGGAAAAAAAAAAAGGAATTCCTGTGAAAAATCAATGGCTGTGGTTTCCCGAGTGTTCCCCTGTTCTCAGGAGCAGCAAAGTCCCGTCTTTCCGCTGGCAAACTCAAGGATGCGGTTTAGCTTTTCTGGGAGACGCAGACCTTGCAGAAGAGTCGTGGAGGTGGGTGGCCGATAAAAGCGCTGGAGCTGCTTAATTGTGTTGTGAGTGGGACCTTCGTGTATATAATCCAGAGATTTCTGCGAGTCCCAGAGTAACAAAGTGGGTGAGAAGAGGGGGAGGTTGGTTTTTTTTTTTCCCCTGTGTGGCACTGACTCCTGTATTTTCCTTGTGGTTCTGCTAATTCCTTGTGTTTATTTAAATGTGACGCCTGAAATTTTAGAACGCCACCGATTTCGGTGTTTTAAGGACGGGTTGTTTGCCAGGGCCTACGCTTGGTGTCTGTTGTAGCACAGCCCAGCCGTGCTTGCTGCGTTGCATCTGTTTACTCACACGGGCTGTCGCTGCCCTTTAAAATTGTGTTTAACGGAACGTCAACACGCAGGGTGACAGGGATGGTGCTGAGCCCTTCGGTGTGGGGCTCTCCAGGTGCTACAGAATGTAAGATTTTAAGGAAAATTTGGGCGTAGCTTGTGACCTGCATTTTAAAGGTGGGTCTCGTTCAGTTGGAAACATTCTAGGGTTTATGGGATGGGTTTATTAATGTATATTGTTAAAGTCACTCAGTGCTGAGGGATTTCAGCCCGAGCTGTGTTTGAGCTCCCTCTTATGGACCTTGCAGTGTTCCCTTGAAAAAAAGACACCCCCTTCCCAACCCTGAACTGCAAAAACCTGCCAGCCCCTGCTCTCACCCAGCCCCACCTGCCCGAAAGGTGCACTGGTGTTGATGTTACTGGCGTGAAAACAGGGAAGACTAACCCAGGATAATGGTGATGTTTAGAAACATACTGCAAGATTCCAGCAGCGCTCACATACAGCCTTTTCCTGCACACAGACCCCCCCCCCCCTGACGGCGACTTGCGAGAGGTGTCTCGGTAAATGAGCAGCACTTCTCAGAAGGGGATCCTTAGGATCATAGAATCATGGAATGGTTTGGGTTGGAAGGGACCTTGAAGATCATCCAGTTCCAACCCCCCTGCCATGGGCAGGGACACCTTCCATAGCCCAGGTTGCTCCAAGTCTCATCCAGCCTGGCCTTAGACACTCCCAGGGATGGGGCATCCACAGCTTCTCTGGTTGTCTTAGGAATAACCTGTATTCCTCAGGGACACAACATTTATATTCCGCCTTCCCAAGTACCTAATTCAGTGCTTTGTCAGTCTGTGTGGTGGTGCCGTGACAGGGTTGGCTTGCGTGTTTTTAGGTGTTATCAAAAGCTGTGTGTGCCTGCGGGGATGGTCGAGTTCTTGAAAAGCTATGTGAAGCAAAAAGTTGGTTTTTCTATTTGAAACTGAATGTTGTTAATACAAAGATCCCCGTTTAGTTTAATTTCTTCAAGTGTAACGGCATAGGTGTCCATAAATGGCCGTTTGAAGTGAAATCACATAAAAATCAGGTTAAAACCCCGTAGTTTGTAGTCGTGTGTAAAACATGCACACGCCTCCCCGTCACAGAATTTGTACTTACACATGAGACAGTCACTCATTTACTTCTTCCTGCAGAGTGCAGAAGGGAGCAAAATGTCTCTTCGTACCCTCAGAGATCACCTGCCGTTCGATGTTAAATACTGTTTTGCATACTACCTACAGCTTAGTTAAATCAGGAATGCTAATCTGTGGTTTCAAAAAGGAGAAACACTAACGGTGATGACACGGCGGCGCAATGTTTCCTGATGTCTTCTGTGTGTTTTTATTAAATGATTTGATAAAGAAGAAATTCCTGGCTGCGTAATAGTCTTTTTGAATGCCTGAAAGATATTAAAGCGATGCATCAAAATCAGGACTGAGCCCTCCAAGGCTGATGCTTTCAGCTGGAAGTAGCGTTGTGCAAGTTAACAGCATCGCACGTTTCTCTCACTACAAAAATGTTGATTTTTCAAGCTCTAGACGGTGTTTGTCCTTTTGTTACTCTCCCAGCTATGGGTTTGGACCCTCTCTTTGCACATTTCCAGCCCAAGAAATAGGTCGCTTAGGCTTCATTCGTCATCTTCCCCTAAATTCTGTGATGAAGTAGGACACAGAACCAAGTCAGTTGTTCCCATACCCTCAAACCCGCTTGCCCCTCGGCAGCATCAGTCCCACTGGTTGTGGGTGGGCATCACCGTTCCCTTGACAGACGAGTGACTGCCTTGAACCTGCCAGTGGTGCGGAGTCGTTAGTTCCTTGGAAGAATTGGGGTAGATGGGAGAGTGGGACGGCAGAGGTGAGCTACCCGCAGGGGCACAAGGAATCTCTGTTCTCCCCGCTTTCCCCAACTCGGCTGAGCTGTCCAAGGTAAACAGCGAGTCGCCTTCTGATATGCCACGCTGGAGAAGGCACAGGCTTCGCTTAGCAGCTCATGTTTCTTGGGGTCAACTCAGGTTTTTGGTGTGTTCTTCTCCTTTTTTGTAGGAGACGGTGACCTTTTTAGCATTACCCTGCGTTACAGCTGCTTGCTTCACCTCTCAAAGTCACGTTCTGTGCGGCGGCCAAGCCTGCCTGTTTTAATGACGTAGCAAAGCCGTATCTGTCGGCAGGCGAAATTACGATCCTACAACCGCTGTATTGGAATCTCTTAGTTATCATTCCCAGGGTGAACGTGCGGAACGCAGCTCGGTGCGCTGCGTTTCAAAGCTTTCTTCAGCGGTGGAGAGCGTGCGCAGTAATTTGCGTTTATAGAGGCTACTCGTTCAGTATGTTCGCGGCGTTACGTACGGTCAGCTCTTCCAGCCCGTGGAGGGTGAGTAGGGGCTTTCCCTCGAAGTGCGTTCCCGTTCTTGCAGAGGTGAGCTTTGCCTCTAGTTACGAGCCTGAAAAGCTTTAGGTCTAGATAACTGGTTTTCTTGGGTCATGTGTTTACAAACTGAAGTATGTGGTTTTGATGACTTTGAGTTACAAATAAAGGAGCTACAAACCTCTCGTAGGAGTTAGACACAGTACAACCACCCGTCGCCGGGACGAGTTGATGTATTAAGCTGAATTGCTGGCATCAGTAGAAGGGCAGAGGTAAACGAGCACTCTCTGTGTAAGTAAAACAAAGAACGGTGCAACAGGAATTGTTCCTCAAAGTCTTTTTCAAGAATATGTTGTACTGACAAATGATTTTAGGAGCCGTGTGGCCTAAGCACAAACCGTCTTCAGTACCTGTTGGAGGAAACACAAGAGGTTCTTTACGTAGCCAGAAAAAAGGAGGGGGAAGCCCCAAAGCCCTGGAAAACCCATAATGTGATTGTGTGAGGACGCGGTGTTGAAAACCGTTTTTAACTGTAGTTGGGTTTCTCAACCAGATGACTTTGATTTTTTATTTAATCATGTAAACGACATTTTTATATTTCTAACCACCCTGGGTTACCTGGGCTGATTTGAGAACAACATTTATTTTAACCTGCTCTTCATCAAACCGCTACTTCTACCACTGACCACTTAGTTTCAGTTTTATAATCCATTTATTGACATCGTTGAGTTTAGTTACAAAGCGTTCACCATACTTTACCAAGGTCCAGACCCTGATTTTTGGCTGAGGCAGCAGCATCGTGCATGTCCAAGCTCGTGTTTTCTTTCGCTGCCCCGGCTGCCCAGCGCCCTGTTGGTGTGAGCTCCGGCGCGGTGGGTTGCATCGAGGGATGGTCCTATTAAACCCATGGGTTTGGGGTTCCTTTGAGGTGAGCTTCAGCCCAGGCAGTTTCCTGCTCGGACTAGACACGTAAGGTATTCTGTCAGAAACTATCGAGTATTTCTAGACACTTTGTAGCGGTAATAAAATACTAATTTGGCAAAAAGTAGACATCTTCTCCAAAACGATCAATAGGGGTTTAAGCAAAATGTCTTCAAGGCGAAATATTTCTTTGGTTTCTATTATCCATCTGTAATTGCAAAGAGCGTTGCTTGGGCTGCCTTTCGGCGGCTTTGTCAATCCCCCCGACAGCATCCATCAGCCTCTCGTGGGGTGTTCCACGCTGGCGTCCGTGGTTCTGTACCTCAGTAGGATCTGACACTCGGGCATACTTCGGGGCACCTTTCAACAAAGATAATACCGTGTCTGAAAATAATAAAGAAAACAAGCTTTTCTTTTTAAAAATAATATTTCTGGTTGCCATGGCTGGAATTTTACCCTGGTGCCTTTGGAGGTGTGCTGAAGTATCACAGAATCATGGAATGGTTTGGGTTGACGGGGCCTGAAAGCCCCCCCAGTCCCACCCCCTGCCATGGGCAGGGACACTTTCCATAGCCCAGGTTGCTCCAAGCCTCATCCAGCCTGGCCTTGGACACACTCCCAGGGATGGGGCATCCACAGCTTCTCTGGACAGCTACAAAACTGTGGCTTCGAGGTCGAGGGTCTGTGGTAGCCAACGGGGTCGGAGTAGACTGTCAGAACCCGGTAGATTCTTTGTGATCGTAAGCTTTCAGCAGTGTTCTTTCGTGACATCGACCGGTCACGACCTCAGTGCTGCTTCCTTTGTTTTCTTTTGGTCTAAACTATGTGCATTTTGATAAACAAATGCGGCCGCAAGAGCTTTGGTGTAAACTTGAGGTGGTAGCCAAACTTGTGAGTCTTTATTAACTCCTTAGCTACGATCGGCCTGAGGGCGCGTAGGAGTTAGTATGTAAAACGTCGCATGGCTTTGATTTAAATCATTTTCATAGCTAGTAACTCCTTAGCTACGATCGGCCTGAGGGCGCGTAGGAGTATTTAAAACGTCGCATGGCTTTGATTTAAATCATTTTCATAGCGTGTTTAGTCCTGTGTCAGTGATCCCCAGGAATACGTGCAAAAGCACGTATTTGTCGCGTAGGAGTATTTAAAACGTCGCATGGCTTTGATTTAAATCATTTTCATAGCGTGTTTAGTCGTGATCCCCAGGAATAAGACTGCTGTCAAGATCTCCATTGGCACTTGTCGAGCCAAACGAGCGTTGCAAAAGCGCGTATTTGTCAACCGGGGATGTTTTTATATGATCTCATTGGTACTTTATAAATTATACACTTGTAACCCAGTGTTGAGAATAGTCTTGTTTTGCAAATTATTTCTTGGGAACTGAAAATTCTTCCCCTCGCACCAGAACAATCCTTTGCAATAAAACAATGACGACACACCCCCACGAAAAGTGGGTCTTAAATAATGAAGCAGAGAAGGAAACGATGCGTTCTGGCTTTAGGCTTCAGTAATAATCCAACGGCATTTCACAATCCGTGTCTAAATGTCTGTATTTTCCAGGCAGATTTTCTCAATGCGTATTTTACTGTCTGGCCTCCTTGGTCTGTCACATTCCGTGATGACTGGGGAGTCCTCTGTGCTATCCCTGCTGGGCTACTCGCTCGTGGTCCTTAGCGTGTCATTCCTCGCTACGTTAGTCAGGTGCGTTAATGGCAGACTGCTGGTCTATTAGAGGAATTTTCAATTAATCTTGATACCCAGCTATTACTATTTATATTAGTATTACTTTCTTTGGATGACCGAGATCTCCAGGGGGAGGGAATTTGAGTTGATTTTCCCAAATACGTACGTATTTTCAGGCAGGTGGTGATAGTTCTCAACTCGGGCCACGTCAGGGATTTGTGACCTGCTTTTCCGTGTGTTGGTGCCTCTTCAGACCTGTCGTAGAAGCAGCATCTTCCAGCAGCGGGAAGCTGCGTGGGTTTCTCTAGCCCTGGAGTCCTTAAGCGGTGGTTCAGCATCCGTCAACTGGATTAAGGGCAAAACCCCCAACCTCAGTGCCGAAAGGGAAGACAGTGATTGTTTAACGTACTGACTTTTCACCTTGTATCCCTGCAAAGCCTCACGTGGGTCGTTCTCGTGGCATCCATTCAGCAGCCGCCTGTTCTTGCGATGGTGTTACTGGGTTTCTCCTGTCTGTACGAGGACTGGGTTGCTGCGGTCTTCTGATCACCCTTCCGTGAGCCCCTGTTCCCCCTCGCCACCTCTCTGGAGTTTCTCCACTGGTCAGGGAAGAGCAAAAATAATATCTTCAATATTGCACGAACTTCCACCAGCCTGCTCGGATTCAGATGTGTTATTGACCTTCTCGTTGTAATTAGATTTTTTTTCTTGTGCAGCGAAATGATTACATTGTACGAGCCGTTTGCATTCGAAGAATTTTACTCTGATGGCAGATCTTTTTAATGCCTTAGAGAATTGCCTGATGCCTCATCTGAAGAGCTACAAACAGTTTCTGGAGCTGTAATAGGAGAGCTTAGGGTTGAGCTGCAATGGGAGGAACTGTTGGTGGGATGAAGATGCTGCGAAGGCCACGGTGGTTTGGGGGACTGGGGAAGTTGTTACCTCGGTGTCACGGACTGAAGGGCATCGTGAAATGCCTTTCTCTGCGTGTGAACCAATGTGGGCCTCGGCAGCAGCTACATCGCCCGTGTATTCTGTCCCAGCAGGCTTTTAACGGAGCCAGCTACGCTTGTGGCTACTCTCCGCGCGGTTGGGTGCTCTGTTGGTGGCCGATAGACTCCGAAGGGTGCCAATGTGCCCTGCTCGTCTCCTAATGTACGAAACTTGTAGGGTTACATAACTGAATTTTCATTCTTTAGCTAAAAATAAAAAATGGAACATAAAAGCTATTTTTATCTTGCTTAATGAGGGCATCTCTGCTTTTATTTCATCTTTTCTGAGATGTTTCAATAGGAGAAATGGGGATGGTTTAGGAACGTTGGGTTTAGCCTGGACCCTCGATCTCTGAAGCGTTGTCTGCTGACCAGCAAACAGATACGATGGCCTGCTCAGAATGAGTCTTTTCTTTAAAAGTACGTTGTTAGTTGGTAATGATCATGAAAATGAATAGGTTTTGGGAGCATCGTGCTAGATTTAAATGTATCAGGGAGGCAAAGAATTCTTTTTGCTCTCAAATAATCAATGAGCTTCGAGTCCGAGTCCCCCCAACGCATTATATTGAATTATCAGCAATGTACGTGCCCCTCTGTCTCTGAAACCCTTTCAGAAGAGGAGGGTGGCATTTGCAGAACCGACACGGGATCCGGGTTGTTTTTAAAAGCAGTGCAAATCAGGTTTGGTTCATATTGTAGCTTAGCTTGGCGCTCTGCCCGGTGATAGAGCAGCGCTCTGAAGAATAGTCACTATTTTAAGTCTCTAGTTGTGCTGTATCCTGTTTTTACTTGCTACTCCGTTGTGACTGTTGAGTTTTAAACAGTAAACCTTTGTTCACCAGAAATAGCCAAGTGCTTTTAAACACGGAACGACAGCCCGTGTGTTAAATTCTATTACTTACTATTACTTTATTTATTCAAAATCTGCAAGGTGTGTTCCTGTCGGTTCTGTGCCCTCAAACCCCAAAACATCAAATAGCTCATTCTTTGGAGAAAGTTAAACGCAGCTGATGCGTGAAGAAGTGCCGCTCTTCGAAGTTCTGCTGGTGTAAAACAGGAATAAGTAATTAAAAAGAGTCATTGCGGCTTTAATTGCTACTACCTTCTTCCCTCTCCCCTCCCTCTTTCTCCACGAAAGTTAAACATTCTGGTTTGTTCTCCGCGGGTTGACAAGAAAAAGGATTTTTGGAGCGTAATGTGGATTTGGGGGGATTTGTAAATAATAAGTGCACGTTAGGGGGGGTGAGATCTTTTCGCTTTCACATGAATTCTAGCAGACATCTGGGGGTAGAGGTCCGAGTATGTGTGTAATTTTTATAACTCCGTTTCCTTGCAGTTTTATAGCTGAGGCAATCAGGGGAGTTGGTTGCAGCTCCTGGAGGAGAATCTAATGGTGCCTTGGAATTTGTAGATGACTCATAACAGGACAAAACAATCCAGTTAAGTGATTTGAGGTCTTAAATAATCTCTTCAACAGGAAGGTGAAGAAAACATCATGAACTCATGAGTAATAATTGGCTCTCTTGGAGTGCTAAAAGTGCAGCGATCGCTCGTTGGCAGGGAGTCAGATGGTTCCTCTCTAAGCTTTGCTGATCAATACATATCTCAGCTCTTATGAATGAAATTTATGTGACTGGTCTATAATGCTTTGAGCAAAGCGGTGTTACAGTTACCGGCTGGGAGAAGTTCAGTTTGGGTCGGTTTATAGTAGTGACGCTTTGCACCTCAGCTGCCTGGGCTAGGGCTGCGTCTGCTCTCTTCAGCTTTGCTTTTTCTCCTGTTCTCTGCTCTCCCCTGCATCAATCAACCAGGTGACCCAGGCGGTTTTTGGATGAGGAAGAACCTACAGTAGTAGCTGCACCTCGAAACGCAGAGAAAGCCATCTTTGTGGTTTGTGGCTTTGTGGCCATGCTAGCTGCAAGAACGACATGGTTCTAGATAGTCCCAGAAATAAACCCGTAGGAATTCCTCCCTCAAAGGACCAGCGTCATGGATACCGGCGTACTTCGTCATCTCAAAGCATGGGGTCGTTCAGGACTGCCTGGATTTGTAGAGGTTTGATGGCGCTGCGAGGGACCCAGGCGGGTGTTGCGGTGGACGCGCACCCTTGGAGACCTTGCCGTCTTGCTGGGAAGCCGCTGGAGCTGCAGCCCGTGTGTAATACTGCCAGGCGACCTTTAAGCTTAATCAGGTTTATAAAACCTGAAGTTGGCCATCTTGCTGTCCCCTTTGCTCTGACGAGCAGTTTTCATTACTGTGATGATGAAAACCCCTTCCTCTGATCCCAGTTTCCTTTTTCATGGCATCTGGAGAGAGCGCCTCTTTCACTTCAAGCTCCGGCTCCGTGAGACGGAGGAGGATTCTCCTTCCCCTTCCCCTCCAAGCCGCCCCCTGTACTGGCTTCATTTTTCCGGGGACGCTTGCAGGCTGCAGCAGAATCCCTTTGGTTGTGGTGGAATGGGTCACCTCCTGTTTTGTTGTTCGTTTCTGAAGTCTTGGAGAAAATATGAGTATTTTAGTGTGTTGGGAAAACCCTCGATCCTGGGCCAGTATAGCTATCCGCTGGTGAAAATCAAGTGCAGGGCTGGCCTCGTGTTTGCAGCTCTGCTCCGAGTGAAGAGTTGGTTGTGTTTCAGTGTGGCAGGAACAAAGCCGTTGCTCCTCTGTGGCTGCTGAATTCCAATCTATTACAAGTTTCCTTCCCTAAAAAGAAGCTAAAAGGCTTTTTTTCCTTGCATTTTTGTCCTTAATGACTGTGTTTGGCTGGCCTGCTGAGATTTTCTGGTTTGTCTCTGTGATCATGGAACAAATACTTGCAAGTGACTTGAATGACAGTGATGGTGATGGAAGAATAAACAGTGACGTAGCAGTTCCGAAAGCACGGGTTCGAATCCAGTGCGTGCCATATGGCTGTTTTGGTGGTAATTTGCACTTAGTTTGTAGTAGACAGTTGGCTTCCTGTTCTGGCTCGGGAGGACTCTCCTCTGCAGTATCTATCGTGCTAGGATGCTAATCGCGTTAGAGGCCAAGTATGATTGGCAGAGGCAACAAGGGAAACTTTTGCTCGGCTTGTCCGCGCTTCTCTGTTTCCAGCCTGAGTTAAAATCTTCACTTTTCTGAAAATAAAAACATAACTAAAATAAACAACAAACCCCAAAGCCATTGCAAAACATTTTGTACGAAGCTGATGATGGAATAGTTTAAATCCCGAGTGACCCAGGCGGAGCAGCTGCTATCACTGCGGATTATACCTTTCCTCTAAACTTCAGACTTCATTTCCTTTGCCCGCCTGCCTGGGAGGAACAGCTGCGCCCTTGGAGCCGCTGCTGCTGTCGGAGCGGTCCTGGAAACTGCAGGAAATAAGTGACTTCAGAAACCTGGCTCGATGGTGTTTCTTCCTGATTGTGACAGCCCAAATGAGAGAGAAATGCAAGGGATTCTCTTCTTTTACTTGGATAAATCGCTCCGTGTCGTCTGTCTCTGTTAGCCAGGAGGAGGTGGGAAGAAGCTCGCGGTGCTTCTCCTAGGCTGGCGTTGCTGTGTGCCGCCTGGGCTTTTCGTGGCTGCCATGGTTGATCATTCAGCAGCGAAGGCGAGTGTTGCTCGCTTTGCGGCCGGCACGCTTAGGTTTACCCTGATTTTCAGAGGGGCGCCGTTTCCGGCATTCCCTTCGTACATCTGCAGGGTGCATTAGCTGCCAGGGGCTCATACCGCCTACTTCTGTATCATTCTACATATTGTTTCACCTCTTCTGTGGTCAAGCCATTTTCTAGCGAATTGGTGTCTTTTACCGAAGAACTTGAGCTGTAGTTTCCTGATTCTGCACCTTTTTCATTCCTATTAGGCAGCATAGCACTAGGTGCTCTGAAAGGCAATTTAAACATTACGATGTAAACCCCCTTATTCTATTTCCCCTGACCATCAGGACGTACGTGGGGTTGAAAAGAAACCTCTATGGCACGCACACTTCTGCGGGTGCGTGCTCGCGCATCGGGGGAAAGCACTGACGTTATTAGATGTCATCATCTAATTTTTAATTACTTGGAAAAGGAAAGTAAAGGGCTGAAATTGCAGACAGACATCCATCTCTTCCTTAGCCACCTATTCGGCTGTTAGATTACGCGCGTCGGTGGATTTTAATCTGTAACATCTAAATAACGAAAGCCTTTTTAATTATTTGCAATAAATAGTCAAAAACCTGATAGCGCTCTAAAAACGGTCGGTATTAACTTTGCAGTTGTACTCCAACTACAAAAGCATGATGTAGCTTAAAAAGTCGAGCGTTCCAAAAGTCTTTCCAATCTTCCTTCATCTCCTTCTGCGTGAGCAGGATGAGAGTCTTTAATTAATTTATCATGTCTTCCCCACTCCCCCAGTGAGACCGAGACCCCGGCCTCTTGCAGCAGGAGCACAGATAACGGTGGCTTGCTGGGAGGCTGTGAAATAGCTGGATTTATCCGTGTTGTTCGCTGGAGAGCTCTGGGCCTTAGAGGGCCCCACTCAAACCTTGGTGTGCTGATGGGATAATTAAACCCCGGGGGAAGTGCTCCACGCCTCACGTGGTTGAGGAGTCTGAGTAGTTCAAACCAACTTGATCTTCACAGTGCTCTTCTGGTGTGATTATTGTGGTTTTATAGGAGAAAAACTAAGATTCAAGTGGGAAACACCCCCCCCTCCAGCCATGGCAGGGGAGTTGGAACTAGATGATCTTTAATGTCCCTTCAACCCAAACCATTCCATGATTCTATGAAAATAGAAGAAATCGATGCTTTGAATGTCCAGTTTGATACTTTTGGTACTCTGAGGGGAGTGGGGAACCCAACAGCAGGTCTTCAGTTTGTAAAGTGCTTTATGCACTAACAGCACAGCTCCGGGAGACGTAATACTTTAGGCCTCAGTTGGTAATTTTGACAGACCCCCAATATTTTATGTTGAGTAACCTGAAAATTAGCAATTGCCTCTGAAAAAGGCCTAAATTAATAGAATCACAGAATGGTTTGGGTTGGAAGGGGCCTTAAAGATCATCGAGTTCCAACTCCCCTGCCATGGGCAGGGACACCTTCCACTAGACCAGGTTGCTCCAAGCCTCATCCAGCCTGGCCTTGGACACTCCCAGGGATGGGGCATCCACAGCTTCTCTGGGAACCTGGCCCAGTGCTCCCACCCTCTCTGGGAAGAATTCCTTCCTGATGTCCCATCGCCATCTCCCCCTTTCCATTTAAACCCATCACCCCTTGTCCTGTCACTCCCTGCCCTTGGGAAAAGACCCCCCCAGCTTCCTCGTAGCCCCCCAGGCACTGGAAGGGGCTCTAAGGTCTCCCTGGCACCTTTCCTGCTCCAGGCTGAACCCCCCAACTCTCCCAGCCTGTCCCCAGGGCAGAGGGGGACTATGAAGAAATCGCTGTAGTGTCCTGAGGAGCTTCGCTGGCAGAGGGAAGCCAGAAATGCCGGGTTGCTGGAACGCAAGGCCCCGTTCTCTCATCGTTTGACTCAATTCTTTGATACCTTCCAGCTCCTGGAGACACGGTGTGCTCAGGTGGCAGCTTTCCTCAGTAGGCAGCCCTGGAACTGCCCGCGAGCTTGGCCGGCGCAGCTGAGTTAGCTTGGTGGCTGAAGACTGAAGAAGTCATCCTTTTGTTGGCTCCCACTGCGCTCTCACCGCAAATTCATCTGGTTGGGGGGTGTGAGCAAGTTAAGAGCTAACCCACAACGTTTTTCGGCTGGTTCAGCTTCTTTAACCAGATTTCTTCCAGGTCGTAGGAGTTCTGGTGCAAGGAGAGGGGCAAGGTTACACAGCATTCCTGGGAAAGAAAGGGCAGCCAGCGCCCTGGGACCGCGTTCTCCGCCGTGTGATCTGCGTGGCTGTGTTACAAAACCACGACCTCCCTTGCTCATGAAACGGGGTTTGGTTTTTTTTTTTTTCCCCCCGCTAATAACTTTCTGTGTCTTCTCATTATTGATATTAATTTTAGGTTCTTGGCTTTAATGAGATTGCGTCTGGGTCTGTTGATGTAGAGAGGGACTGGCAGCCGAACACCTGCTATAATTAATGAAACTGTGGCTAACATTGAAATTTTCTTTTCCTTGGCTTACCAGGATTCTCTTTTATTGATCTGTGCATTCTTCCTCATTTAATTAAATGGATTCTAGACGGCTTTCACGGAGGGTGCTTGTAGTACGTGAGCAGTTATGTTGATGTATATTAATCGGGGGAATCGCTTGGGTAGCGAGTGCAGTTTTGAAACTTCCAATTCTAATACGAACTTTATTAACAGAAAAGGGTTAGTTTGGGGGGAAGGGAGGAGCCAAACCCCTTTGGTGGTCAGAGCCGGTAACGAATTGGTGGATGGTTTTGGCAACTCGGGCACAAACATAAAGAACTTCTAAAATTTGATGGATAGATGAGTAATCGGGTGATTTTTAGCAAGTGGCCACTGGGTGTCAAGGCCGTAACTGTGAACCGTTGCCTTGACGGTGACTTATCTTTCTTTTTAAGGCTGTATTTGCGTTTCTTATCAACATGAGGATTGTGAATGGGAAGCGATCTCCCCTTGGAGATAAATACTTCCACTGGGATTCCCCTGAGTAACTGGCGTGTCTGGAGGGTTTGTTTGACTTAGTGTTTAATTTCTTGCTGGAGAAAGAAGCCAGAGGAGTAGGTTTGGGAGACTCTCTGCCTTCTGCTTGCTCAGGGGGAGGCTGGGTGTGCACACTTGGCCTGGAAAGCTGCTGCCCTACCTGTGTGACTTGAAAAGTCCGGTTCTGAGGATGAAAGGGGGCTTGGTCTCTACTCTCTCTCTTTGGCTTTTCTGCAGAGAGGCCAAAAATAGTGCCAGAAGTGCCTTTTCACCGAGGCCGAGCTTTCTACCAGGAGATGGGCTGCAGGTTCATTCCTAGGGAGAGCTCAGAAAATAGCAGGGACATTGAGGATGCTAAATCAGTCCCACCCGGTTTAAAAGCTCCAGGCAAGTGTGCCTTCTTTTCTGTGTCCTGCCTCTGGTTGCTCTAGGAGAAAGCCTTCCTGAGAAATCTCGGACGTATCCAACTGGGAAACTGCTCCAAACAACAGGATTTACCTCTAATGCTGTCTCTAAAACTTCCAGTTAATCCTTTAAACAGAATTTAATTTCCAATTAAGCGTTAATAATACATTTCTGATTTTAATCTGCACTTGTTTTTCTGCTTATAAGCCCCAATGTGCTAGAGAGAAAAACGACAGCTTTCTGAAGTGAAGCTGAAAGAGAGCTGGGTATGGAAACTGCAAACCGGCAAAAGGGCCGGTATCGTGAAATCTTACTTCCTGTATTCATCAGATATCTCAGGGGATTTTTATCTGAAGGACACTCCACCCTTTTATTATGCTTAGGGGAATCAAATCTTTATGCATTGAAAGAGCATTTGTAAAGAAGTGGTTGCAGTGGGTTTTGGTTGACTTGACTCCAGCGTCGGATTTGCCGTTGGATTACACCTCAGTTCTGTCCAGCAGTTTGTAATTTGCCCAGCGGTTTTCTGGGGAATTTAGAGATGTTGAAGTTTTTAATTTTAATAAATGCTTCCTTTGGTTCCCATCTGCATATTTTGGACACTTAGAAAGTCTGTAGGAAAACTGGATATGCTTTTAGGGATATGTTTCTCTCCTTTTCTTCGCTGTTTTTTTTTTTTATTGTATAACTTGAATCTCTCCCGGCAAACACAGCTGTGTATCCAACAAGCTTTAACTGGGTTTAAATGGAAAAAATGAGGTAGTTTGTATAACTGGGTTCACAGCAAAGCTAGTATCTGGAAGAATATTCCATTGTTAGCAAGTCAGGCATGGTGTAAATGGAATAGCCTTGATTTCTTCCCAAAGTTGTGTGTGTCCGGCTCCACTAACCAGAGTAAGATCGTGTAACGTTACTCCGCTGTTTGCAAGCAATTAGGTTCTTGGCTAATTCCTCATCACTGCATGGAAAGGTAATGGTGCCTATCCCGAGGTGCCGCTGCTGCCTCCTGGGTTTCCTGTTGCACCCCTGCAGGAATTCATTGGTTCCAACATTACCTCAGATGTGTTGAGCCAACACTGTGTCAGCCTTTTCTTTGGGAGGCGCTTCCAGCTATTCTGGAAAACTCCTTATGCAGAAGTATTGGATTTTTAACGATTAAATTGGATTCTCACTTACAATCTTTTGTTTTTTCTTTCTGCAAGTTGCATAAGAGAAATGCTGGTGAAAATGAGGGATTCAGTTCGGATCTGTCGTTTGGGAAACATTTCTTCTGAACAAGAATGCCAGGCAGGAATAAAATGGTTTAACAAGCGAAAGCTTTCTCAGCAAAGAACTGGAATATTTAGCAATATTTTTAACCGTCGAGGAGCGGCCGTCATCCTGGCTGCGTAATGCAGAGATGGAAGAGCTGTAGTGTGGAGTCACCGAGTTCTCGTGGCTCGAGACATGAATACATCTGGTGAACACCAAGTAGTTCGTTATCGTCGTTCAGTATCTAAGTCCATATAGAAAGCGAGTTGCCACTAATTGAATCTAACCCCAGGAGGTAAGGCTGGCGTTGTCATGAGGCTCGTTAACATTTGAAGAGTAATCTGAATTTTTCGATTAAGAAAAGGCTTTTTTCTTTTTCCTCTTTCCTTTTTAAAATACCCCACACAGTCCCCCTCTTCAAACCTGAATCCCCACGCCCCAAATTGCGCACTCCCCTGAGTTCCCCTCAGCAGGGAGTGTCGCAGAAGGAGGAGGACACATTCCTTTTGGCGACAGCCGGGGTGTGCTCTGGGTTCCAGCGCTCAACAGGGCTCGAGGCTCTGGAATCACCAGTGGGAGATTCGCAGGTCTTCGCGCCCACCCCCTGCTTGGGAAGAGTAGAGCTGACGCTGGCTGGTGCGACGGGGCGGGCTCGCGCGGCGGGCTTTGCGAAAGCTTTCTTACCAGCGCGGGAGCCCGGCAGAGCCGCCTGCTCTGCTTCCGCTTGATGGGCCTGGATTGCAAGTGGCAGTTGGTGATGGTCTCCATAAACCCTGTAGTCGGGGGGCCGCTCGCTGTTAGAAGGGAGGAACGAAACCAGACTCGCGCGCGGGTGCGATGATAGACAATCGCGGTCACCAGCGACCAGTTTTCTTCCTTTTGGCACGGCTCCCCAAAAGTGTTTATGGAAGGTGGCGTCACTAAAATTAATGATACTGCAAAGCCAGTTAACGAGCTCGTTTCGGAGACCCGCTAGTTCTCCATCTCTCGTGTTTCCTCACTTCCACGTTTAACTGCAGTGGGAAGACACACGGTCCTGACCTCCCTGTTACGTTACGCTCTGAGGCAGGTATGTACCACGAAAACATCCCCAAAACCGTGAAGCAACCCCCTCCCCGGGCGTCTTCTCGTAGGTTTTTTAAAAGAAACCGACACCTGTTGAAACAGTTACTTCAATATTTGGCACAAATCCCAAGCGAGCCTTTTTTTAACAGCACAAACATATGTAAGGGGCCAGGCGAAAAGCACAGCTCGTTCTGATATTGTGCTTTTAGCGATCGGCAGCCACGAGCGAGAGGGGCTGTGACTCATTAAGCGACACCAGCGCAGAGCCCGTCTCTGATTTCATGTCTTGCTTCGAGAGCGCCGGCCTGTAATTGCGTGGCAAACTGAAGTCCAGGGGGCGGGGAGGGGCACCCCTTTCCTGCCTTTTGGACAGGAGCGTTTTGGACCTTTCGGTACGGCATGCCGTGAACGCTTCGGAAGTGTTTGGGCTGAGGGGGTTTATCACCCCGTTTGTCTGGAAGAAAAGCCACCAGCCACGTGGTGACTGGCGTCTTGTCCGAAGGGTCGTGGCTTTGGGAGATTCCGTAGAGAAGTTTCATCTCCAAAGTTGGGGATTAATTTGGTCTCTCAGCGAAAAGTGTAAAGACTTTTGGCTCTGTGTATCTGGGAATTGGCTTCCAGGGGAGATTCTGTGGATAAAGGGTGTTTGAGTTGCTTTCCAAGGAATAGTTTTAAGAACGCGTGCACCATTTTCCGCGGGGCGATCTCATCCCCCCGTCCTCTATCCAGGGTCTCTTGTAATATGTATCCCCCCAAGCATCAGCATGCTGTAAACACACCGGTCCCTTTCCTCTCTGCCCTCTCGGTGCTGTCAGCGTGCAGTGCCGCATCCTCACCGCCAACGCCGCCCGGCATCCCTGCCGCCGTTACTGCCGTCCTGTCGGGGGGCTCCCTCGGATCTAGGCATCGCATCCTCACCGAGTGCTAGCTCTTCCTTCCCTTTGCTAGAAACACCTCCAGGGCCTCTGTGGTAAAGCTGTAGGGGCAGGGCCGCTCGTTTCCATCCCTCCATTTCCGTTGCTTGAAGAAAGGATATAGAAGGATATAGACCGGTTGGAGGGAGGCCAGAGGAGGCCACGAAGATGCTCCGAGGGCTGGAGCCCCTCTGCCATGGGGACAGCCTGGGAGAGTTGGGGGGTTCAGCCTGGAGAAGGGAAGCTCTGGGGAGACCTTATAGCACCTTCCAGTGCCTGGGGGGCTACAAGGAAGCTGGGGGGGCTTTTCCCAAGGGCCTGTAGTGACAGGACAAGGGGGAACGGGGTTAAATTGAAAGCGGGGAGGTTTAGGTTGGGTATCAGGAAGGAATACTTCCCGCAGAGGGTGGGAGCACTGGGACAGGTTGCCCAGAGAAGCTGGGGATGCCCCATCCCCGGAAGTGTCCAAGGCCAGGCTGGATGAGGCTTGGAGCAACCTGGTCTAGTGGAAGGTGTCCTTGCCCATGGCAGGGGGTTGGAACTGGATGGTCTTTAAGGTCCATTCCAACCCAAACCATTCCGTGATTCTATGAAAGTGTAAAGCAACAAAACCCGTTTGGGGGCTGCCACGTTTTCTAGTGCTCTTCCCAACTTCGCTCTTCGCAGGGCGAAGGCTCCCCGATCCGTTTGAATGAAACCAAAGCAGACGTGTGGACGTACACACTGCCGTACCTTAGCAACCGACCCGCATCGAGTCCAAGAGCTGAGCGTTTCGTCTTTAAACAATTCTTTGCTGCCGATCTAGGAATGTTCTTGCATTTCAGAGAGCAAAACCAGCCCGTTGACATCTAGCGAGGAACAACATACATTATAAAACATGTACTCCTCCACAGTGGGAGGAGAGGGAACTTATGTAAGCTCATTTCTTTGCTGCTTGAATTGTAGTTGCTTGAGTCCTTGGAAGATGCAGCCCTGGGAGCAGGGTGGTTGTGTTCCCATGGTACCAAATTCTGCTTTATCGGTGGAAAACAGGGCTTTGGTGGCGGGCTGGTATTCAACCTGGATGTGTGGAGTGGGAACACTACAGAATTGAATGAGGAGTTATTAATGACATTGGTACTACTCAGCTAAAAATTGAGAAAGGTCACTAACGAAGGATTAATCAAAATTTGTGGCTGTTATTAACAAGCTCGTGAGATGGTTCAGTCTGCTGAAAGGAGTGACAGTGAAAAAAAGTTGGTGGGGGAGTAGAAAAGAAGCAGCTTTCACTTTTTTACACCAGGATTGGATACAACCACAAGAAAGCGTACTGGGGTGTTGTAGCAGAGAGGTGTCACTGGGGACCGCAGACTGGTACCCAGCATTTATTGAAACTTTGCAGACTGACACGATTATTTTCACGTATACCTGCTCCGGAAGGGATTCTTTGCCCTTATAATTTCTTTCTTTGGTTGGCTTTTCTTTGAAAACCTGTGCCCTTCCTACAGAGCTGTTCCTGGTGCAAGACACAAACCCACTCATCTGCTGGTGGAAAGCTCCATCGTCTCTGCGCCTACCTAGCTGCAAGGTCGAATGCTGGGTTAAACAGTGCACTCAGTACACTGAATTAAGATGGCTTTCTTACGTGCGTATCACACGCATGAACAGCTGGCTAATTTTGATATTCAGAGTCATGATCAACTGACACCGGGCTTTCACGTCCCAGATTTCAGAGGAGCAAGTGACATGAGAATCACGTGGCTCGACGTGGTGGTTGTTTGTTGGAAATGGAGTATGATTGCTGCCTGTGAGGTTGATTTTTCTTCCGTGGATTGACACTATCACATGAGACCCAGCGTGGCAGTTGGCTTCGCGGGGAAGGTTGACATCCGCTCGCAGAAGCGGAATTCGTGCTGTTTATAGACGGTACCCATTCTCGGTGCTTACGGCCGTGGTGTCGAGTCGAGTTAGTGAAAATGAATGAGTTGCCCTTACGCTTTCTTCCTCCTTTTCTTTTAGTTACAGCTGCAGAAAACCCAATATTTACAACTGGGACAAAGTCGTGGCCAGTACTACGGTGGGTCACTGCCAAATGTGAATCAGATCGGGAACAGCGCCATGGACCTGCCCTTCCAGGTGAGTTTGGTAGGGTATTCCTTTCTTTTTGTTGGTGAATGCTGTGCCTGGGTGCTCTTTGTTCCGCACAGGAGACCACGAGCTAGCTGCTGTTTCAGAACAGAGCTCCGTGGCCTCAGCAGATCACCCTGCGTTAAATCGGTGCCCTTTTGGAACAGAGTATGGTTGTGTATGGCATGTGTGGGTGTTCTTGTGTTGTGTATATCGAGCATTAGGTACTGGTGCTCCTGCCCCTAGTTGCGGTGTTTTTGTGTGAAGAAGAGGCAGAGGCGATGCAGTTCCTTTGCCAGCGAATATTCAGGGTGGTGGGGTTTTTGTTGTTGTTCAGTACCAAATCCATAACAAAGTCTTCTGCAAAGATACCGCAGAGTGAAGGCAAAAGTGGAGGCGCATAATGCGAGGGGATGTGGGAAGCGCGGGGAGATGGGGGTGTGGGAGAGGCACCCTGTGGCACTGTGTATGTTCCCTGGGAGTAATTACGGGTTTTGGGAGAGGAGAAGGGGGAACAGGACACAAACCAGCATTGGAATAGTCACTTTTCTTCGGGCTGGCTGGAGATTAAATGTAGGGGTGTACTAGAGCCTTTTTTCCCTGCCTTTGTGACTCCAGAGGTAATATATAAACAGAAACCCAGGGGTTTGTGTGAATGTTTTGCTGCTGGTAAGCATGTTTGGACAGAAGATGTGCAGCGGGTAGGATTCGGTGCTGGGTACTTTTGGGACTCCCAATTTCTATAGTTAGTTGATTTAGGGTGCTCAAAATAATTACATTTCCTGCATTAATTTTCCTTTTTTGAGTAGTAACATTTATATTTTGTCTCCCAAGGATGTGGTAAGAATTAAATTTTGCAGTTTGTGGTTTTCTGATGAAGGCTGGCTTAATAAATACAGAGAAACTATTGATGACGTCCTCCAACGATGCATTTTGAAGCAAATGCATGTAGACAGCTGAATTTGTGGAGGTTAAAAGCTTGAATTTTGTGCAAGAGGAGAAGTAAATGTCTATTTTAATCCGTTTGCCTTTAGGGAACGCAGTGCAGAGGTTTGTAATGTTACAACATCCTCAGTGTCGCTCCACGAGCGCCTGGATTTTGTCTTTAGTTTCTTGTTAAGGAGGTTCATAGTTAAATGTTCCTTTTAAGCAATAGCATTTCAGCGTTTGTGAGATTGATGGCCATTTCTGGTGGTTGTTACATGCACTGTTTTCTTCCTGAAACTAACAGAGCGCTGGGAAGTGAGTATTCAGAAATTTATGAATGACTAGAGGACGAGACGGAAGCAAATTGTCCTTAAACTCCAGGTTTTTATATAATCTTGTTTTCTCACATGCAGAAAAATCCAAAGTTGATACCGTTACAGGTAACCAACAGTGACAAGCAACAAAATAAAGCCAAATATTTGTATCAGTGGTGAATGCTTTCCAGGTTTTTCAGTTCTAAGCTAACGTACGATGAAATTGCCAATGCGATGTGCCGCTCGGGTGCAGCCTGGCTGGTTGTCCGTGGCGGGAGCGTTAGTGTCTGAGCATCTTGGTTCTTTGCATTTACAGCACAACGGAGCTCTGGCAGAAGCCTTTGGAGCAGTTCCTGTCTCTTTGGTAAACAAGTATTTAGGTTTGTGCAAATACGTATTTAGGACTGGTGTGCTGTTTGCCCAGGTAGATACGTATTTTCGCACACATTACACTTTTTCTGGTATGCACAGTACCCGATTCACCGTCCCAGCTCCGGAGGAGTTACGGTCTGTCACATAAATACAGGTTTTGCCATGCATCCCAGTTTGGAACATGCATAATAATTCCTGTACAGACTCTGTGGACTTGCTGTGGTCTGTCATGTGATTACTTATGATTTACGGGGGATTAATTTGGTGCAGACACTGGCTTGGCCTGTGATTTAAGCCATCTCCGAGCATGTGCGCTTAGCCTGCATGTTAAACCCCCTGGGGAAAGGCAGAATGATGACCCACACGCTGCTTGGCACCAGGAGGCGCCGAAATGTAAACTGGCAGTAGGTACCACTCCTCTCTCTCCCCCTCATCCACCTTGCTCGTTTGGTTTCCTAAATCAACGTCTTGAGAAATCTTAACGGGACACTGTTGCTTTAGAGCACGGAGCTTTTTCCTTCCTGTCTGTATTTAGTTGCTATTCTATATTTTTTTAATGTCTCGGTTCTGATCTCAAATCCTCAGGGAAGCAAAGCAGTTCTAGTTCTTCATTTTCCAAATAAAATTGATGCTGGGATCTGTTCTTTATTTTTTGAACCGCAGTTGTTTACGGGAGTTAATTGTCACGTGCCCTGCGGGGCTGGGGATCTTAACGAGGGCGCAGCCTGCTCTTTGCTCCGGGGTGGTTGCTGGGAGAAGCCAGACCTGTTGGAGGTGATGCCCCTTTTCTCAAGTGTGTGTATTCTCTTCTGATTTCCCCGAGTAAGTTAGGGATTTGCTTGACGTCTTTCTTCCCGACAAGCCGGAGAACAGCATTGCCCCAGGAATTCCTCGCTCTGCGAACTGGAGCCTTGTGCCGGGGCAAGGCCCGCGTTTACTTGTGCCTGTGTGGCACTCAAATTAGGTTTTTGTTGTGGTTTTACGTGGAAGTTTTGCCAAAAAAAGGGGAAAACTGAAGAAATAGCTATTTTTGCGTCCAATTTTTTGTCTGTGTACCCATAAGCGCTGGCTTCACTCGAAATTCCAGGTGAGGTCTGCACCCTGTGTGCTTCAGCCTGGCCTCTCCTTTTTTTAGTAACGCTGTGGTTGAGACCGCTGGCGTAGGAAACTGCTTTTCCTGTTGACCTTCCGAGCACGCATGATTTGCAGATGTTGCTGCCTTTTTGGGGTAGAACTGGTACGACAGCCCAAGGAAGAGTTTGAGACCTTTTGTGTTGGTTTGGGAATTACGAATGTGCCCAGTTTCGCGTGGTGCCGGTTAGGTCCAGCTCGACTGTGGTTTAGGGTTTGCAGCAGGTATTAAACCAACATGTTTTAATTTAAATTACTTAAAACTGAGCTGCTCTGACTTGAGGTGTCTTCGTGCGAGAAAGTCGTAGTGCGAAGGACCTGAAGCAAAACACCGTGATCTTAACGGCTGGGAGTGCAGTAAAAAATGACTGTGCTCTCTTCCTAGTCCCGTGTTGACTTAAGGAATATTCTGCTGCCTATAAAGTGTTGGCCCTGGAGCAAGAAAATAAACACCGCAGCCACCCTGCATCCATTTATATTAACACAGGTTGTGTGTGCGGAGGGGGCGAGGAGACTAACGTTTGCTAAACAGAAAAGAGTTTAAAATAGTAGAAGGACTCTTAAAAAAGTTATTCCAAACGATCCGTTTACAAATAAATGTACAACTTGTTAGAAATAATCGTTTAAACAGGCCAAGCTGGACAAGCAAAAACCCCACAGATGAACGCGGAAGGCAGATGGTTTCGTGGCTTGGCAGGCAGGACAGTGCATGTGCCACGTGCAGCACCTGAATGGAGGAGGAGATTTTGGATTTCCAAACAGATGGTGTTGAGGGACTCAGCAAAGCTGTTCACATTGGCAAGGAGCGGAAGGCTCTGCAGCTTCTTTTTCCCCAGAGACCCATACATTGCTGTGGAAGTACGAGGAGGGGTTGACCGTTGGGTTCTTCCTCCCCTCGCCCCCCAGGTAATACAGACTGAGAAGGGCTTTTGAAAACGTACAAGAAATTTGCCTGTTTAGCCTGGGAATTTCTCTTCCCTGTCTTTTCTCTGCCATCCTCGTTCTCCGAGATCCGTTGCTGACAAGTAGATGCCCTGAAGAGATCGGTGCCCATCAGGTTAGAAGCGGAACGAACTCGCCGAAGTTCACTGCCCAACCCGAATGAAAAGGAAATCACTTAAACGTTGGATGCTGCCACTTTTTCTAGACAGAGGAGGAAGGAAACGGCTTTTCTTTTTTTTTCATCAGTGTCCCCTTAAAATAATTACGCTGAAAAAGGGGGGTGAAAGGAAGTTCTGAGAGAGGGTGGCGTGTTCCGGTGAATGTTAGGCTCACTGTGCATCTTCTTCCCGCATCTCCTGCCCTTGTAGTTGAAGCTCTGGTTGTCAGCATGTTCCTTCTGGATGCATGCTGCATGCGGCACCGAGGGAATGTGAACAGCAGTGTCCGTAGGCTCCCTGCCTCCCGCGTGCGTGGCCTTTGGGATACACGAAGGTTGGAGAGCGGTGCTGACCTGCGAGAGGGCAGGCCTAGCACGGTCTGCCTCTGCTTGTCTCCGATCTCTGGAAGAGATAGCCTTGGGAATTGCTTTCCATTGCTACACTGAAAACATTGGAGGAAAAATTTACACGGTTACGCTTGTCCATACGTGTGGTTTTGAGTTTTGTTCCTTAAAATAACGCAGCCTTGCATACAGTAGGAGTAAGTTCTGGGCAGACTGCTGGCGCGTGTACCTTCCTGCTGGTAACTTGATGTGTCTCTCTCAGACTCCTTTTCAGTCATCGGGATTGGACACAAGCAGAACAACTCGGCATCACGGTCTGGTGGACAGAGTGTATCGCGACAGAAACCGCCTCGGCTCCCCGCATCGACGCCCTCTCTCTGTGGATAAACATGGAAGACAAATATCCTTTGGTTTATGAGCTGGCAGCGAACACCTGCCCTTCCAGCAACATCACAGCTTCAGTTCTTACAGTTCCCTTCTTCCTCCCCTCCTCACCCATCGCCTCCCATCTCCCCGCCGTTAATGTCATCCGCTTTTCCTGAGCCGTGATCTAGCCTATAAATGCCTGTTCTTCTGTAAAGTAAGGATTTCCCTTTCTCTGTTCCCTCAGCGGGGATAACGATACGCACAAAGCTGAGAGGGCATGAGATCCTGCGCTGGGAAAGGCAAGGCAGCCTTGGCGAAAGGGAGTTTCCCTTCAGAACTGAGTAAATCCAAATCCTTTGCAGCTCGCTGTGTGTTTTATTACAAGTTGGTTCATCAGTGTAACATTTGCCAAGCGCTATTTCTCCTTGCCACTTGTGAAAATGAATTAGCTGATTGTTTCTGGCTGGCTTAAAACGTGCCGCAATCGGACTGGCTGGATGGGGCTAAAGGGGCTGGGTGAGTGGCAGAGTGGAGAGGTGATGGCTTCTCAGGGAAGAACCGGATGCTCAGGAAGGAGAGAGGAGGACGGTTGTCCTGTTGCTCAAACGTGACAACAATCCAGGTACTATTTTGTTGTGAACATCCTTGTAAAGTCGCCATGTTCCCCACAGGGAGTCCGCTTGCCTTTCTCCTGTGAGCTTAGTGGTTCTGACAGGGGGGATTTGAATTATTCCTTAGGAAAAGATTTCCAATAGGCCTCCTGCTTGAGTGACAGAGTGGTGTTCTTCCCCTTAACTGCTGGAATCACGTGGACAGCTGTCCGTATGGCACTGTGTACCTCTCACCTCCGTCAGACACAAGCTGGAGAAGGTTTGTACCACAGCTCTGTGTGTGTCTGGGCTGCATTCTCTGGTACTGCAGCGCTTGCATGTGCAACAGAGACCCATATTGCTCCCCACAGCAGGTGGTCATCTACAAGATCCGGGGATACTATTAATTGCCACTTCCTGAACTTAGAAACTCACTTTTTTTTCGTCCATTATGCTTATTCTTTCAGATGACTCGCTTTTAAACTTTTTCAAGCTCTTTTTAAGGGTAAACCTTGCCAGGTTTTCCAAGGCGTACCCCAAAACTGCCGAGTTGTAAAGGACGCGGGCATTTCTTGCTGCGCGGAAGCTGCGCTAGCCTGCCCTGGCGAGCGTTCGCGTGGAAGGGAGCACTGGGTTGCCCGTTCTACCCCTCCTGCTCCTGTCACTGACGGTGGCCTGCGCTCGCACAGAGGACAGTTTGTCACCCTGGTGCTTCCCTCTCCGCCGCATACTTGCATCCTGAACCAGTCACCTTCCCTCCCCGTGACACAGGGATGTTTTCTTCCAGACTTGTAGAACCAAAGTGTGTACGAGCAGCTTTCACCTCCAAAATGGCATTATTTCATCGTGCCTAATCCTAACAAAGCGTACCAACTTACTTTCTACCTGCGGCAACTGATCTATCCTGTTTTCCTCTCCATCCCATTATTGGAACAATTGCTCTTCAGCCTTGTTCTGCGAATTGGTTGTTTCACAGGGAAACTGTTATACGCCATAGATGGATTTGGGGTTTTAATGCAGAGTGTTCAGGTTTGCCTGAGTCGGTTACATTTATCTGAGCTTAAACATTCTTTTATTTAGAGAAACTGGCAATAAAAATCACTTTTTTGCCTTCGTTTCAGGACAAATTCCGATTCTGCCTTGCACCAGAGTACTATGACTCCAGCTCAACAGGAATCCTTCTCAGGGGGGTCACAGGACATGCAGCAGAAGCGAGGTACACCGAGAAAACCAGGAAGATATTCCTAACATTCGCAGCACTGTACTGCAGACACTATGCACGCGTGTTGCGTTCATCTGTTTCTGTAAACGCACGTACATGTAACCCTTCAGTTGCACAGGAATTGGAGTGAAGGATCACACATACTCATCCAGGCACAGAAATCCAGGAAAGACTTTACAAAGCTAGGAGAGAACATTTTCCTGAACCCCTGGGATTCTAAGACCTTGCCCTGTGGGGAGCAGCAATCTGGGCTTGGTGGTTAGACCAAGAGGTACTAGAGGTCTGCACTTAGTAGTAACTTCCAGACGAGCGTAGAGGTCACAGGCATTACCCAGTCGGCGGTGCAATGTCGCGGCGTAGCAAGACTTCATCTGGCTTTTATTTGTGGGGTTGAGGTCACCGTGAACATCCCCTCAGCGGCGATGCTTACGGACCCAGTAGCATTCCCAGGTCCAAGCCGGAGCAGCAGAGCCCTCCGGCACTGACAACTGTGGTGCCCTCTTCTGGCCCTTGTTCCTGCTGTCAGCTCAGAAAGGTTTCAAAAGCTCCTAAATCTGCATAGAGACATTTTAATCCCTAAACAACCACCCAGAGACAGGCGAACGCTCCACGCTCGGATGCATACGCACTGTACGGCAGCTCCACCATATTCTTCTAGAGCTGTAAGAAGTTAAATAATGGTAATTTTAAACAGTATTGCATAAATGTGGATTTATAACCGTCAGTGTGAAAGGCCTCTGTTGGTACATCCTTCTGACTGGCTTTTCTTTTGATGCTTCCTTGTCACCGTGCTGTTAGCATGGTGAAACACCTGATTGCTTTGAACAAACGCACGCGTTTGGAATGTGGAGAAGGAGCAGCTTTAGAGCATTTCTCTGTCCCAGGAGAGATTGTCTGGGTTTCCACCCCCTGGAATCGTCATATTGGCCCCCCTGGTGCATAACATCAAAATGCAAAAGATAGGAAG
>NW_010270027.1:7980-9039 GCF_000690775.1 Eurypyga helias | reverse complement strand
ATTAGATCGAGGCAGAGTAAATTGGAGGCCAGCCTTTTTTAAGCTATTATTTGGGGGTTTTTTTGGAGCTGATAATGTCTCCGTGCTAATTACATACCATTTTAGACTCCTGTGGTGTTTATTTTTTAAAACCTTGACCTCAGGACAGTAGACTGCCATCGTTTCATAGCGGTAATGGGTTACTTAAGAGTTTTCAGGTGGTTAAACTTCCAATCCGGAAATGTCTTACAGAGAAGCTTAATATTATAACGTAATTCCTTTTGCTCTCATTCGTTAGTTCTATTGCTGACTGTCCCTGGGATGGAGGAAACCACCTCTGAGGCAGACAAAACCCTCTCTAAGCAAGGATGGGACACTAAAAAGGTAGGAATCTCGCATCTCAAAGAGTAGAGATTTGATCTTCTAAACATGTGCAGGTGAATAATGCTATGAGTATTGTCAACCAAAACAAACCTCTTGCAGAGAGCAGGGATTAAATGCTTTATTTGGCCACAAATCACTAAACTTTGGATCAGAAAGGTGCTTTATATGTACGTGTGCATGCACATGTGTGTTTGTAGGAGGAGAAACTCTTTAAACTTGAGCCTCGTTGGGCTAATAAAGCAGCAAAGGTGATGGGTGTCTTCTGAGAGCTTCACAGAGCTGTTGTGTTGTGTTTTGGTAGAAATGTATTCAATGAAAGAAAACCTGCTAATTGAAATATATCCTAAGCATGAACCTCCAGCAGTATCTTTGCCTTTAAAAATGTCTTCCTTCTATTTTAGACTGGGTCATCAAGACCTAAATCATGTGAAGTTCCAGGAATCAAGTAAGTTTTAAGCCATTTTGTTTTAAAGAGCATTGAGATCTGTAAGAGTGAATGTTATATATCAAGTGCCTCTCGCTGTGGAGTTTTCTGAAAAGAACCGAGACGGTGTAACGCTGCAGCACAAGCTGGAACCTCTATGAGTGACCCGCTGGCCATCACGTCTCTGGTTTATCAGAATGCAATATATAGTTCTGTATATCATAGTGTGGTTTGAGTTGGAAGGGACCTTAAAGATCATCCAGTTCCAACCC
>NW_010270027.1:981-7965 GCF_000690775.1 Eurypyga helias | reverse complement strand
TCCATAGCCCAGGTTGCTCCAAGCCTCATCCAGCCTGGCCTTGGACACTCCCAGGGATGGGGCATCCACAGCTTCTCTGGGCAACCTGTCCCAGTACCTCCCCACCCTCTGCAGGAAGAATTCCTTCCTGATATCCAATCTAAACCTCCCCACTTTCAATTTAAGCCCATCACCCCATGTCCTGCCACTACAGGCCCTTGTAAAAAGCCCCCCCCCAGCTTCCTTGTAGCCCCTTCAGGTACTGGAAGGTGCTATAAGGTCTCCCCAGAGCCTCCTCCAGGCTGAACACCCCGACTCTCCCAGCCTGTCCCCATGGCAGAGGGGTCCAGCCCTCGGAGCATCTTCGTGCCACCTTCCTTTTTAAAAAAGCTTTTATAAAGGTCTGTCCAGGCTGGAATTTAAATGGAGATGTCTTTTTTTTTTTTTTTTTTTTTTCTTTTCTCTTCCTTATTTAGCATCTTTCCATCAGCTGACCAGGAAAACACTACAACACTGATTCCTGCTACGCATAACACAGGTGGCTCCCTGCCAGACCTGACCAACATCCATTTCCCTTCCCCTCTCCCAACGCCGCTAGATCCCGAGGAATCCACATTCCCAGCCCTGAGTAGCTCCAATAGCACCGGAAATCTCGCTGCCAATCTGACTCACTTGGGCATCAGCACTGCCAGTCAGGGTAAGATCGTCACGCCGGGGCGCTTTCCAAGGTTGTCCAGAATGTGTCACTTGTCTTAAATCGTGGACGTTTTGTCTGAGAGGGAATTGCACATCACCGTTGACTGACATTTCTCCATAAACAAGCTCTACCAAGCCATTTCTGTACAACAGCCAGAAAGATGTCTTTCGTTCTGTCACTTAGAAGTTGTCTTTTTATTTTCCTCATGTTCTTGGTGCCCAAATCTGCTTTTTTGGGAGGTTTTTGTTTATTTTATGAATAAGACTACAGGAGACAGTAGCATCCCAAGCTGCCTCCCTGGTAGTTTATTGTGCTTAACCGCAACAGCACTTGTCTTACGGAAATACCTTAAGGAGGCCTTTTGTTTTCATTCCTTTCAAAGGGTTTTTTTTCAGTGTGAGGATTCTTTTGGAGAGAGAACGTTGCTTGCTTCACCTGAAACAAATTTTCTCTGATAGCCGTCAAGAATAACGTGGAGCCTTTACAAGGTGTGGTAGTTTTTGTAAGCTTGCCTGCTTAAGCTTTGAAACTATCCTGAATATTCAGGCGATGTGATACCGCCGGGCCTTGGGAAATAATGCCACGCGCACCCCTCCGTTCCTCCCAGCCCTCACCGTGAGCCTTCGGGTTGAAGTTGTTGCCTTCCTAGCAGCGTCGCTTTGGTTGCTGCCGGGTCTTCACGAGGGCTGTTGCTGGTTGAGCTGTCCAGCCTGGTGGGTCAGGGCTGCGCTTGTTGGGATTGTTGGATTCTGGCAATCCTGATGGAGAAAACCACCCCCCCACAAACATTATTTGCCTTGCTGGCGCTTTATACCGTACTGATCGCCTGATAATTTCAGGGTTAAATACAGCCGTATAGGCAAATAGCCTAAACCAGTGATTGTTGGCTTTAAATGCTTTCGCTGGGTCACACTCGTAGTCGTGAAGAGGAGCGGGTTTGTTTTGTTTTCACTGACAGCTGCAGTCAGGTGACTCCTAGAATAGAAATACGGCGCTGTGTCCAGAAATACAAGTGTGTTTCCTGCATTAGGCAGGATTCCCTTACCCACTAAAAAAATCCTCTCCTACACTGGGAGAAGGGAATCATTCTAATCAGGTTAACGGAGTGTTGTGTGCGAGCAGTTGTATTTAAGAATGAAGCAGGGCGGCGGTTTAACTGTGTGAGTACAGAGTAGGTCAGCAGCTTTCAGCAGCCTTTAACAAGATTTCTGGTCTCAGAAGAGACTAAACAAAGTTGGAGTGATGGGCTGTCACTCAAGTGTAACTCGGCCAGGCTGTGCGAAGGCAGCTCTTGTGTGTATTAAAGGAAACAAACTACTTCCCGGGGTTTAGGCCAGAGGGGGTGGCTGGATTTTTTGCCGTAGCCATAATTAGCAAAGTAAACGGTATCGAACCGAAGCAGTAAGTATATAATTGGTTTGAAAACATGTTCTGGTCTAGCAAAGACATAACAAATTAAAAAGATACTGATGATTTTCCTGCTTCTCCTTGGAGACTAGCCCCCGGTTTCACCATTGGCATAGTTGGTGGTTGCTGCTGGTTTTTAACTGCCTTTTCCAAACCTTCCCTGCCTGTCCACCTTCTGGCTCTTTGGCAGAAAACCTAAATGCTCTTGCCCCTTTCGCATACCCTCCTGCCCAAGAAGAGGTGGGGAAACACACACCTTCTCGGCTGAGGAAGAACTACCGGCAATTTAAGACGTTTGTCCCTCGGGAGTTTGTGCCTCGGGAGTTTGTCAGCTCGCTGACACGTTCTGTGAGACGGCGTTGGTTTTGAAAACATGGCAGGGGAAGCCTGGCAGCCTTCGGAATCTGCGCCGTTTGAGCCAGTTTGCCTGCTGGCTCCTTGGCAGCCCCGACTTCCTGGCTCCCTGGCAGCCTGCCTGGAAGCCTTGAGCGTTTGCCAAGTGCCTAGGAGCTCGCAGGCTCTTGTGAATTCCTCCTTTCTGGCAGCTCTGGAGGAACAGCTCACTAGCTAGATTGTCCTGAAATCACTTTCCAGGGTGTCTCGGTTCCTCTGGGGTGAGGCAGAACATAGGGAAGGTCTCAAAACTTCTGCATTTTGTGCCTTGAATTTGAAGAAAATGACAGTGCTTGAATTCTTTATCCCTACCCCCTGCTAGGCCATGGCTCTTCGGAGTGTGAGGGATGTTTCCGGCCTTCCTGCACACTGGTATTGTTAAAAATGGAGCACTTCCTGTGTAACCAGTTCTTCTTCTGCATTTGCCATTAAAGAGGTGTTTGCTTTTATAGTATCTCCAGTGCCCTCTGATTAGCCTTGTTCTGTGACCTGTTATCTGCTTCCTGAAGTTTGAGCCCGCACAGGCAGAGCAGAACGTGCTTTTCCTGGGTTCGGCGCGTGCGAGAGCAGTACCCACGGCTTCTGACAGCTGCCAGAGCCACTCTGCCTGTTTCAATTTCAATATCCATGCCCAAACCTCAGCAACCGGGGCTGCTTTTGGCCCAGGATAAACCACAGGCATCTTCCTCTCATCCCCATGCTCTTCAGCCTGACAAAATTAATTGCCAATCAGCTAATGAGTTTCAGCCTGATTGGCCGAGGCACATTCAGCACTTTGTGTGAAGTGGCTGTCCACTTACGCCGTTCATTTTTCATCGTTTAGGTAATTACCTCCGTGCAGGTATCAATAAACCATCGCCCTCTTCCCATGTAAGCTGGTTTGTTCCTTCCTGGCAGGAATGACGACGACGCCAGCCCCTTCCCAGCAGCACCGCCAACCAGCCGTCAGTCCTCTCTCCTTGAGTGCGGACTCAAGGCGACCACAGTCACAGCAAATGTCTCCTACGCTTTCCCCTTTGTCACCGATTACTCAGGTAGGAAATTCCTTGGAGAATTGTTTTTAATCACGGGTGAATTGTTCTGCAACTCCTCTCTCCTGTCCTGTAATCTTCTGCTTTCAATGTGTTCGTTAACTCAGAGCCTTAAAAAAGGGAGAGGTTTGTGGAGGGGACAGATTTTGCTTTTCTAGAACCATGGGAAAACCCATCTGTTGGGACACTTTTCTTTAATGGTATTGTCCCAGAGCCAGTTGTGAAATTTGAAGGACAGCTCTCCAGTTCATGAGAGAAGCTCAATAATTCGCTTTTTTAATTGATTTTGTGTGACTCTGCGATTTCTCACCTGGACATTCGACTGGGCGTTTAGAGTATCTGTTTCTTCTACACTGGAGCTGATACTAGGTCTTTTGAAATGTGTTCTTGACCGTTTCTGAACCTATAGGTGACTTTTTTTTAAAATGCAAGATGGGATTGACGTAGTACAGTTCTCTTGGTGTGAAAGGTGATGTGCTCGAAAACGAAGGGGGATTAACCTGCCAGCATGGATGATTCTGATTCTTCTTTTCAAGGCCGTGGCTATGGATGCATTGTCTCTGGAGCAGCAGCTTCCCCCGTATCCGTTTTTTACCCAGACAACTTCCCAGCAACAGCAGCAAACCCAGGTGGCAAGTACCCTGCCTCAGAATACTCCGTTAATGCAGACCTCCGGTTTACAGCGAGGAACACAGCTCCCCCCGCTCTCCGTCACGGTACCTTCTACCATCCCACAGTCGCCTCCCGGCAGCCAGACCCAACCGTCGATGGGCATAGACATCAACTCGGTAAGCGCGGGCGCGGCGACAGAGCTGGCACGGTAGCGCCCGGCCTAGAGCCAGGGTTCGGGCTGGACAGCCCTGGCGATAAACACACCCTTAGGCAGAGCCGGGAGTAGACCTGGGATGGTTTTGATTGAATCCATGTTGAAATGCTCCGTAGGGGAGAGTGTGGTTTAAACCTGCGCTCAGGGTGGTTGTAGTTTTGTAAGACGGTGGCCCGTAGGAATCCGTGATTAGAGCAGCTTCAGTATATCATCACGGAATGGTTTGGGTTGAAAGGAACTTGAAGATCATCCAGTTCCAACCCCCCTGCCATGGGCAGGGACACCTTCCATAGCCCAGGTTGCTCCAAGCCTCATCCAGCCTGGCCTTGGACACTCCCAGGGATGGGGCATCCACAGCTTCTCTGGGCAACCTGTCCCAGTGCTCCCCACCCTCTGCGGGAAGAATTCCTTCCTGATGTCCCATCTCCATCTCCCTCTTTCCGTTCAAAACCGTTATCTCTTGTCCTGTCACCCCCTGCCCTGGTGTCAGCGTTTGTTTCATACCTGACACGTTTTCGGGCTGCTGGGGGCACTGCACCCCCAGCGCAGCGCGTGGTGCAAAGTGTGCGACGGGCTGGAGGGATTCTCGGGTGATAGAGAAACCTGCTAACAAGCATTTTCCGGAGGTACTTTATCATTCCCATGTTTAGAGCCCCTTCATTTTAAGGATATACGTATCATCTTCACAAAGGGATTTGTGGCTGCTTCCAGATGCCCAGGAGTGACGGAGCGATGGCACACGCACAGCGGTGGTGTATGAACAGCGCCGTGTTTCACCGCGGTCTGTTGTGACACCTTCTGCCTCTGCGTATGAAAATCCAAAGTGCGGAGCAGGCCCGGGGTTCCAGGCGACCAGGGAAGCAGCTGGCAGCTCCTGCTGCGTAGGGTCCTGGTGCTCCCTCCCATTGTGTCCTGCGGGCAGCGGTGTAGTGACAGGGAGTGCTTGGAGAAGGAGCAGGAGTCGTTCCCTGCCGATCCAGCGCTTGATGGTGGATTTCATTTGTGGGGGAGATTTTTAACAGTTTGTGCTGATAAGAGTTTGTCGCAAGAAGCTCTTCCCTTTTGGGATTGGGGGAGGGAAGAGGAAGGACAACTCCCGCAGTGGAGAGGATACATCCCACTCGGAATGTGTCCCAGTGTTTTGACTCTAATACACAGCTACCAGTCCAGCTGATTCTGAGTTTCATCCTTTGCTTTTGGTGTTGCTCTCCTCATCCTGAACTTCCACGACCTTAACTTTCGGGGTGCTGTGCTCCCTTTTCAAGGAACTGAGATCCTACGTAAACAATCTTAAAGCTGTTTTATCAAAAAGCCGGTTGAGGTACAGCACCCCCCCAGCTTCGACGCAGGTGTTGAAGGGGTCCTGCTGTGGCTTGGCTGCCCGCTTGAAGCGCCTCCGGAGCAGTGCGTAGCGGAAAGGGTTAAGTGACTGTCTCGAGGGGCGCAGAACCCGGTGCCAGGGAGCGGTGGTGGCGCAGCGTTCTCCCACCCTGCCAAGCTCCCGTGAGCTTTGGCCGTGCCGCAGCGCTACGGGATGGCGGGTGGTTGTCCTCAACCATCCCTAACTCCTACAGGAAGTATAATGGGAAGAGCTCTACTTCCTATTAACGTTAATTAGGGCAACAGTCTATTTAAACGCCGCTGAGATTATTAATTTGTTCAAATCCCGGGTTCTCTGTGACCAGAAGAAGGTATGTCTCGGACAGTGTCTTCTCGGGCTGACCGAGGGCAAGGGCAGCGTTACTGAGGCGTGCGAGGCGTCGGGCGAGCCCGCAGGCGACGTCTGTGCCGTGCCTGGGGGTACACTGCGGCGTCGGGCCGGGTTTCAGTCGGCCCACTTGACGCCTCGATCCTGCTGACATGCCCGGCCTGTTTCAGGCCGAGAGGGATTTCCAGGGTGGTGTGCACAGGTTAATGTGTGGGTACGGCCGTTGGGTCGAAGGATACGTGACGTTATTTTCAGGTTATCCCCAGCTCTCACGACTTCTTTTCCCTAAACTGTTGCCTGACCGGATGTTTTTAAAATTGAGCGTAACGGAGAAGAGCGAAACGGTATTTCCACGGTGTTGCTTGTCCAGCAGCACTGCCCTGGCTCGGCCCTCGGGCCAGACCGCGCCGCGCTGCTCTCTTAACTCTCCTTTTTGCGGCATCATTCACAGTAACCGCGTCTTCCTACGTGGCAGAGAATCGCTGAAGAGGATGGTTTCTCCCGGCTTCCTCGAGCAGTATACGCCAGAAGTGTACAATTTTCCAACCTTCCATCAATCCCATGGTCTTTAATTCTGTGTTGTTCTGTAGGCTTCACTCCAGCAGTACCGCAGTAATGCTGGCTCCCCAGCCAACCAGTCTCCCACCTCTCCTGTCTCCAATCAAGGCTTCTCTCCTGGCAGCTCCCCTCAAGTAAGGGACTCTCTGCTTCCCCAGGCCTTGCTGCTTGTGTTTGTTTTCAGCTGAGTCTCCATCACTGACCCATAGTTGTCTCGCTGTACCTGTCTGCCTCATGCATTACTGGTGTCTCATCTCGTCTGCGGTTTCATTCCGTTCCAGAGTTTTTCGCTCGCTGGTGAATTGCCTTTTTAGTGACCGAAGCTACTCTTCGAATGCTGTTCACGCTCGGTTACTCCTTTTGGGGTGTCCCGTGGACAGAACCT
>NW_010270027.1:0-963 GCF_000690775.1 Eurypyga helias | reverse complement strand
GTGTAGGAGCTGACAGATGCGGTTGGGAGGCAGGAGGGAGAGAGAAAGGGAAACCTGGTGTCTCCTGCAGTGGGGTAACTCCTAAATATCACTCCTAAATATCCCAACGCGCTAATTATCACACGTGTGGCCAAATGCGTGTGCATTGGGACCTTTTTTTCACACGGGAACGTACATTTGGAAAGAAGCCCCTGAAAATTAGCAAGTGTGGCCTGTGGCTTGCAGTAGGGGTTAGTAAAGGCTTTCCCGCCCGTGAGCTGGTTTTCCTTCCTGTGAACGCACTCCTACATCCGTGTGTCCTGTGTGCGAGGCGTAGCCCGGGGGGGTGCAGCCCCGTGAAGGGGAGCTCTTCTCTGCCAGCAGCAAGGCGGTTAAAAAGAGAGCAGCCTTGGGGCACCCCGATGTCAAAGCGAGTGTCTGTCCAGCGCGGAACTAACCTGATGCTGCTCCATACGTCTTCCCTTTTCCTAAATCCCACCTGTAGAAGCGAGGTGCAGGAAACTTGTACAGAGCATCACAACAGAGCCTGAAAACACGATTTCTGTCTCCTCAGTTAGCATTCGGGGCTGTGAGGAGGATCCTGTCCCAGTAAGTGCTGCCCTGTCACGGTTCCCCAGCAGAAGCCGCGTCTCTCCTTGCCGTCAGCCAGAGACGGGTCACTGCTAAGGTCAGGGGTGGTGTCAGGGCTGCCTGGATTTTCTAAACCCTTACTGGCTTCAGAACGCCTCCCTCTTCCGCCAGTTCTGCCGTGTTCCGTGCGTGGCTCCCAGGAAACAAGCAACCCTCTTCCTCTGGGCCGTCGTGCAGAGCAAAGCTGTTGCCAGTCCTGCGGCGAGTTCTCAGGTCCAGTTCCCGTTTGGGCAGCGCATCCCGTTTGGATTTGTTTGCATTGGTTTTTATTTCCCCCTGCGCTTATCGGTTAACTCTTCCTTGGGTTTGCCCGCCGGCTCGTTGCCGCGGGTC
>NW_010270026.1:3072-3317 GCF_000690775.1 Eurypyga helias | reverse complement strand
GGAAGCAAGGAAGGAAGGAAGTAAATATGTAAGGAAGTAAGGAAGGAAGGTAGTATGGAAGAAATGGAGCGAAGGAAAAGGAAGGAGGGAGGAAAGAAGGAAGAAAGGAAAGAAGGCAGGAAGGCAGGGAGTATATAAGAAGGAAGGAAGAAAGGAATGGACGCAAGGAAAAGGAAGGAATGAAAATGAAGAGGAAGGAAAGATTGAAGGAGGAAACTAAGGAAGGAAAGGAAGGAAGGAGGAAG
>NW_010270026.1:0-2829 GCF_000690775.1 Eurypyga helias | reverse complement strand
GGTAGGAAAGAAGGAAGGAAGGAAGGAAGGAAGGAAGGAAGGAAGGAAGGAAGGAAGGAAGGAAGGAAGGAAGGAAGGAAGGAGGGAGGAACGGACGGAAGCAAAGAGAGAAGGAAGGAAGGATGGAAGTTGTAAGAATGAAGCAATGAATGAATGAAAGAGGGAAGAAAGGTAGGAAGGAAGGAAGAGTGGAAGGCAGGAATACAAGAATCCAGATAGGAATGTAGAAAGGCAGGAAAGAAGGACGGCAGGAAGTCAGGAAGGAAGGAAGGAAGTCAGGAAAGAAGTTGGGAAGGAAGTCGTGAAGGAAGGAAGGAAGATGTAAGAATGAATGAATGAAGAAAGGAAGGAAGGAAGGAAGGAAGGAAGTCAGGCAAGAAGTTGGGAAGGAAGTCGAGAAGGAAGGAAGGAAGTCAGGCAAGAAGTTGGGAAGGAAGTCGAGAAGGAAGGAAGGAAGTCAGGCAAGAAGTTGGGAAGGAAGTCGAGAAGGAAGGAAGGAAGTCAGGCAAGAAGTTGGGAAGGAAGTCGAGAAGGAAGGAAGGAAGTCAGGCAAGAAGTTGGGAAGGAAGTCGAGAAGGAAGGAAGGAAGTCAGGCAAGAAGTTGGGAAGGAAGTCGAGAAGGAAGGAAGGAAATAAGGAAAGAACTAAGGAAGGAAATAAAGAAGAAATAAATGAAAGAAGAAAGGAAGGAAGGAAGATGTAAGAATGAATGAATGAATGAAGAAAGGAAGGAAGGAAGAGAGGTAGAGAGAAAGGAAGAGAGGAAGAGAGGAAGAGTCAAAGAGAGGAAAGAAGGAAGAGAGGAAGGGAGGAAGGAAGAGGGGAAGAGGAAGAGGAAAAGAGAGGAAAGAAGGAAGAGAGGAAGGGAGGAAGGAAGAGAGGAAGAGAGGGAGGAAGAGAGGAAGAGATGAAGAGAGGAAGTAAGGAAGAGAGGAAGGAAGGAAGAAAGGAAGGGAGGAAGGAAGAGGGGAAGAGAGGAAGAGAAGAAGGAAGGAAGGTAGGAAGGTACGAAGGAAGAGAGGAAGGGAGGAAGGAAGAGAGGAAGAGAGGTAGAGAGGAACAGAGGAAGGGAGGAAGAGAGGAAGGAAGGAAGAGAGGAAGGAAGGGAGGGATTGAGGGAGGAAGCGAGGAAGAGAGGAAGCGAGGAAGCAAGGAAGGAAGAGAAGAAGACAGGAAAAGAGGAAGAGAGGAAGGAAGGAAGGGAGGAAGGAAGAATGGAAGGGAAGAAGACAGGAAGAGAGGAAGAGAGGAAGAGAGGAAGGAAGGGTGGGAGGGAGGGAGGGAGGGAGAGAGGAAGGAAGGAAGTAAGTAAGGAAGTAAGGAAAGAAGGAAGGAAGAAAGAAAGGAAGGTTAAATAGAAGGAAGGAATTAGGCAAAGGAAGGAGGGAAAAAAGGAAGAAAGGAAATAGGAAAGAACGAAGGAAGAAAAAGAAGAAATGAAGGAAGGGAGAAAGGAAGGAAGGAAGGAAGGGAGTATATAAAAAAGGAAGGAAGGAAGGAAGGAAGGAAGATGTATAAATGAATGAATGAATGAACGAAAGAAGAAAGGAAGAAAGGAAGGTAGGAAGGAAAGAAAGAAAGAAGGGAAGTAGTAAGGAAGGAAGAAAGGAAGACGGGATGGAAAGAAGTAATAAAGGAAGGAAGTAATAAAGGAAGGAAGGAAGAAAGCAAGGAAGGAAGGAAGGCAGGCAGGAAGGCAGGCAGTCAGGGAGTATATAAGGAAGGAAGGAAGGACGGAAGGACGGAATGGAGGCCAGCTAAACGAAGGAGGAAGGAAGGCAAGAAAGAAGGAAGGAAGGAAGGAAGGAAGGAAGGAAAATGAAGGAGGAAGGAAGGAAGGAAAGTAGTCTGGAAGGAAGGAAGGTAGTCTGGAAGGAAGGAAAGAAGGAAGGTAAGAAGGAAGGAAAGAAGGAAGGAAAAAATGAAGGAAGGAAAGAAGGAAGGAAGGAAGGAAGGAAGGAAGGAGGGAAGGAAGAAGTAAAGAGAGAAGGAAGGAATGATAGAAGTTGTAAGAATGAACCAATGAATGAATGAAAGAGGGAAGAAAGGAAGGAAGGAAGAAAGAGTGGAAGGCAGGAATACAGGAAGCCAGACAGGAATGTAGAAAGGCAGTAAGGAAGGACGGCAGGAAGTCGAGAAGGAAGAAAGGAAGTAAGGAAGGAAGTCGGGAAGGAAGGAAGGATTTCAGGAAGGAAGACGGGAAGGATGTCGTGAAGGAAGTCAAAAGGAAGGAAGGAAGATGTAAGAATGAGTGAATGAATGAAAGAAAGAAAAAAGGAAAGAAGGAAGGCAGGAAGAAAGGACGGAAGGAAGGAAGGAAGGAATGTAAAAGAGAAGGAAGGAATTAGGGAAAGGGAGGAAGGATGGGAGAAAAGAAATAAGGAAGGAAGGAAGGAAGGAAGGAAGGGAGGAAGAAAGTAAGTGAAAAAGAAAGGAGGGAAGGAAGGGAATAAGGAAGGAAGGGAGGAAGGAAGGAAGGGAGGGAGGAAGGAATGTAAAAGGGAAGGAAGGAATTAAGGAAAGGATGGAAGGAAGGAAGGAAGATAGGAAAAAAGGAAAGAACTAAGGAAGGAAGGAAAGAAGAAATGAAGGAATGATGAAAGGAAGGAAGGAAGGGAGGAAGAGAGGAAGAGAGGAAGAGAGGAAGAGAGGAAGAGAGGAAGACAGGAAGAGAGGAAGGGAGGAAGGGAGGAAGGGAGGAAGGGAGGAAGGAAAAAAGGAAAGAAAAATGAAGGAAGGAAGGAAGGAAAATGCGGAGGGAAGAAAAAGGAAGGAGGAAAGAATGGGTGAAGGTAAGAAGGAACGTCCCGCCCGGACCCAGAAGCTCTC
>NW_010270025.1:0-9778 GCF_000690775.1 Eurypyga helias | reverse complement strand
CCATTCTATGATTCTATGAAGTCACGGCACCACTGAGATCGTGCATGTGGTAGCCCTTGGACCGGTCTCTACACTGCAGCTGGGGAGAATGGCCCTACCTGGAGTCTGGCAGAAAGAACCAGGGGAGACACGAGGTTGACCCCTAGATTTTGGAGCAGGGGATACAGAGGATATGAGGTTCGCTACACTCCAACCGAAAAAGAGATACTGGCAGCTTATGAGGGAATTCGATCTGCCTCAGAAGTGGCCATAACTGAAACACAGCTCCTCCTGGCACCTCGACTACCCGTGCTGGGCTGGATGTTCAAAGGCAGAGTCTCTTTGACACATCATGCCACTGATGCTACATGGAGTAAGTGGGTTACACTGATCACACAAGCTCGACTAGGAAATCCCAGTCACCCAGGAATCTTGGAAGTGATCATGGACTGGCCAGTAAGCAAAGATTTTGTAATGTCACCAGAGAAGGAGGTGACAAGGGCTGAAAAGGCACCTCTGTACAATACCAGAAAATGAGAAGCTATGCGCTGTATTCTGATGGGTCCTGCCGCATCGTAGGGAAACATTGGCGGTGGAAAGCTGCTGTGTGGAGTCCGACATGACAAGTTGCAGAGACTGCTGAAGGACAAAGTGAATCGAGTCAGTTTGCAGAGGTAAAGGCCATCCAGCTGGCTTTGCAAGCTGCTAAACAAGAGAAATGGCCAGTGCTTTACCTCCACACTGACTCGTGGATGTTGGCAAATGCCTTGTGGGGGTGGCTACAGCAGTGGAAGCAGAGCAACTGGCAGCGCCAAGGCAAACCCATCTGGGCTGCCACATTGTGGCAAGATATTGCTGCCTACTTCAGAGAACTTGGTCATCAAAGTGCATCACATTGATGCCCATGTACCCAAAAGTTGAGCTACTGAAGAACATCACCACCACCAACAGGTGGATCAAGCTGCTGAGATTGCAGTGGCTCAAGTGGATCTGGACTGGCAACACAAAGGTGAGCTGTTTATGGCCAGGTGGGCCCACGCCACCTCAGGCCACCGAAGGAGAGATGCCATGTAGAGATGGGCTCGTGACTGAGGGCTGAACTTGACCATGGAAAAGCCAAGAGAGTAAAGCCTCTTTGGTATGGGGGACAATGGTTGAATATAAATACGGGGAGGCCTGGCAGGTTGACTGTATCACACTCCTCAAAACCCGCCAGCGCAAGTGCCATGTGCCCACAATGGTGGAAGCTACCACCGGGTGGCTGGAAACATATCCTGTTCCCCATGCCACTGCCCGAAATACTATCCTGGGCCTTGAAAAGCAAGTCCTGTGGCGACATGGCACCCCAGAAAGAACTGAATCAGACAATGTGACTCGTTTCCGAAACAGGCTCATAGACACTTGGGCCAAAGAACACAGAACTGAGTGGGTGTATCACATCCTCTACGACACGCCAGTCTCCAGGAAGGTCAAATGGTGCAAGGGACTCTTAAAGACCACCCTGAGAGCAATGGGGGGTGGAACATTCAAACATTTGGATGTGCGTTTAGCAAAAGCCACCTGGTTAGTCAACACTAGAGGATCTGTCAATCGTGCTGGCCCTGCCCAATCAAAGTTTTTACTGACCGTAAAAGGAGATGAAGTCCCCATAGTGCATGTTAAAAATATGTTGGGAAAAACTGTCTGGGTTACTCCTGCCTCAGGCAAAGGCAAACCCATCCATGGGATTGTTTTCATTCAAGGACCTGGGCACACTTGGTGGCTAATGAGAGATGGGGAATTCCGATGTCTACCTAAGGGAATTTGCTTTTGGGCGAAAATAGCCCATGAATTAAATTGCATGACAGACCTTAATTGCTGCAAATAATCCTTGTTCTAAGTTTTGTGTTGTAGGAATCACAGCAGCACAAACAACCCCCCCCTACAGAGGTCAAGCGTTGCCAGAACTGCAGCAGTGACTTGACTTGAGCTGGCTTCACTGCCCAGTGATCCCACGATACTCCACCTTTCCTGCCCTGACTGACCCCCACACCTGATGGAAGCCAAAGTCATGGACTAATGGACATTTTGCCAAGCTGGTCCATAGACTAAGAGAATGCTATCTGTGTAGGTTTGAATGGGAAAGAGGGAGCTGTTTAATGAGAATTTATTTATCCTATAGTGTAGGACCTGAGCATGATGTAAATGGTATGCAATAAGGGTTGGAGATGTGCTGGTTTCAGGCAGGAAAGAATAATTTTCCCCAAAGTGCATTCCATGCTACTTCATGCTCAATACACATGAGCAGTTCTGAGGCAGGAAGCAGCTGGCTTCTGGCTTTTGTTCAGGTCTTCTTGTCGCCCTGGGGCTCTGGCTCTGTGGGCTCAGACTCTGGCTCTCTGGGACCTGGCTGTGTGTCGGTTGGCACTTGGTGAGCTATTGTATCATACGCTCTATTTGCTATTATTTTAATTACTTAGTGATACTAATATTAACAATACTACTACTATAATTTTCATTTATGTTCAATTATTAAACAGTTCTTATCTCAACTTTTATGAGGTTCCTTATCTTTTCCTCCAACTCTCCTGTACAGCAGGTGAGGGGAGAGGTGAGCAAGCCACTGTGTGGTACTTAATTGCCAGATAAGGTTAAACCACAACTATGCAAAAGTCAAAATGTTACAAACATGAACAGTTACATGCAGACAAAAGAGGAAAAAAGCCACCTAAAATGTACAGAAGATTGTATCAGTGAACCAAAATTTGAATGGTCTGGGAAAACAACCATTGCTGTTCACTAAAAGCCATTTAAATTGCCAAGCCACACCTGCAAGCATCCTGAGTGTGCACTGCAGGATTTTGGTGTCAGAGGGCTGGGAGCAGGCCATGAATTGCCCTGAGCCAGTCACAGACAGTGCCAGGTGGCTCTCAAACATGGAAACAACCCACTGTGCACCAAAATTTCAGTAAGAAGGACACATGCTGCTTCTGCTCAAATACACTGGGGAAGAAATAGAGGAGACAAACGAGAAGCAGAAGAGGAGATGCATCTGAGGAGACCTTGCTAGGGACAGCACTGGAGACGCACTGAAAGGAGATGCTCCATGCCACAGCAGGATGGCCCCAAAGGTGCGGGGCCTATGGTGGATGCATGTCAGGGCAGAGGATTTCCCCTCTCTGTCCTCCTACTCCTACGAGGCTGTGGCTTATGGACAACCCACCAGAGCAGAAGAAAACCAGTAAAAAGCATGGAGGAGGAGCAGCAGCAGAAGGAACCTCTGCACATGGCCCTGACCTCTCACACTGCTTGCTGCCTCACTAAAGGAATTTGGATTGACCAAATGCATGAGAACATGGGAAGTTTAAGACTAGGAATGGGAGTATGACAGAAGATAAACTTAGAGAAGGGAGAAGAAAGGCATTTCCCTGAGTGCTTGTTTAATTGCCAATTAACACAAACTTTTGATTACTGATAGGGGCAGCCAATAAGTTAAATTAAGAAAAACAGGCTGAGTCAAGCCTGTTTTGCCCACAGCAGGATGTCAGTCATTATACCTATGAAGTGATACATAAGCCAAAAAGCTGGTTTTGTTCAAAAGAAATGCATTCTTTATAAACTCAGTCTACAGCACTGCCAATGCTTCATGATAAATAAAGCTAATAGCCAATTTGTTGGTGGATGTTTATGACATGGGTTAATATAATGCTAAGAGTTTGAAACAGCCAAATGAATGCCAAATGCCCAAGAAGCTTTTCAGCAGAACAATTCACAGGTGTGGTATGGTGAACAGTAAGTTGATCATGGGCCACTGACATGCCTTGTGGCCAAGGCGGCCAATGGTATCCTGGGATGCATTGAAAAGAGCATGTCCAGCAGGTTGAGGGAGGTTATCCTCCCACTCTGCTCTGCCCTAGTGAGGCCACATCTGGAGTACTGTGTCCAGTTCTGGGCTCCCCAGTTCAAGAAAGATAGGTTAACTACCGCAGAGTGTCCAGAGGAGGGTTATGAAGATGGCAAAAGGGAAAGAAGCACTTCTCTTATGAGGAAAGGCTGAGAGACCTGAGTCTGTTTAACCTGGAGAAGAGAAGACTGAGAGACTCAACAATGCTTATAAATACCTAAACGGCAGGTGTCCAGACGATGGGGCCAGACTCTTCAGTGGTGCCCAGTGACAAGATAAGAGGCAAAGGGCACAAACTGGAATGCAGGAAATTCCATCTCAACATGAGCAAGAACTTCCTTACTCTGAAGGTGCCAGAGCACTGGAACAGGCTGCCCAGAGAAGTTGTGGAGTCTCCTTCTCTGGAGATACTCAAAACCCACCTGGATGCGTTCCTGTCCAGCCCACTCTAGGTGAACCTGCTCTGGCAGGGGGGTCCCACTAGATCACTAAAGGTCTCCTCCAACCTCTACCATTCTATGATATATGACAGTGTGAATGAATTGTGATATCCTGAACTCTCCAATCTGAATCAAGAAACAAGATTCAACTTATAGACTTACTTCAGTCACAGGCTTTCTTTATAAACTAAAAAAACAAACAAAAAAACAAACAAACCCCCACAACACACATGTCTACAAATCACAGACAACTCCTGAGCTAAGACTGCTTCAAACAGGCCTCAGTTTCTTTTTCACACATTAGCACATATGCACCAAAGCAGATTTTGCTGCTATTTCATCCAAACATGCATGACAAGGCTTACCTGGCTACTAAGCCAACTAGAACACTTGAAGTCAACATAGATTTTGCCCCTAGATTTACCATCTGCCTTGGAAAAGGTGTTCAACAACCAACTGTTCAACTTTGTGTTCATACCAGCAGTTTGCAGTAACACGGATAGGCTTTAAGTGGTATGTGAAGTAGAAATAACACTCTGTAAGCACAGAATCATTGGTCTATTACCATATAAATAATAATTTCTGGTGCTCACTTCTCAAACTAAAGGAATCAAGCAATCCAAACTTTTCGAAAACAAACACTTGTTTCCTACATTAAGCAACTTCCATACCTTTAATATGTTCTGTCTCCTCCTACAGTAACCCATTCCCAGCAGGCAGACAGATGACAATGATGTGAAGAACTGGCCTCAGAGCTTGGCAATGTAGCCAAGGGATAACAGAGACGTAACAGCCATGCAGCCACCTTCCACAAAGTGGCACCTAGCCCAGAAATAATTTTCTGCCCAACAGAATTGTATTACCAGTGTGAACCTCTTAAAGGAGACCTGAACTGTATCAGTTAAGCATGAAGAAATCTGGCAATGGCATTCTCGATGCTGTCCTTTAAAGCTACTAATTTTCACAAAACTTATCTACATAGCTCAGCTACCTAATGTGATAAAAGCAGTCCAGCTTTACTTGTATTTCACACTGATCCAGTGGTTACTTTGCGGGAACTTGTACAGGAATCTAAAAAGGAATCTAAATGCCACATCCAAACACTATAGCCTTCTGTAACTGTGCATGTGATTAACTCAATGTTCCGTGATATCTGCCAATTTATCACCTGCAAGGCATATATTTATGGGTCAGCTACCCCACTATGCCTCATTAACAACAATTATCAGTCCAGATTGAGAGAAATCTTTTAGATCAACAAATGGATGAAACTATAAAACACATTTAAGGAAAAAGATTTTATTCTCAAATCACAGATTTTCAAACCAGGAACTGTCTCAGTAGTGCTCAGGGATACCAAGAGAGTTGTATCATCTCTCTCCGTTATTCATACAACTAAATAATACTAAGATCTTTCATAGAAATTAGCAAATTTGGGGCTAATTTGGGGGCCTACAAGGAAGCTGGGAGGGGACTTTTTACAAGGGCCTGTAGGGATAGGACAAGGGGTAACAGGTTTAAACTGAAAGAGGGTAGATTTAGAATGGACATTAGGAAAAAGTTCTTCATGGAGAGGGTGGTGAGGCACTGGAACAGGTTGCCCAGAGAAGCTGTGGATGTCCCATCCCTGACTGACTGCAAGGCCAGGCTGGATGAGGCTTTGAGCAACCTGGTCTAGTGGAAGGTGTCCCTGCCCATGGCAGGGAGGTTGGAATTAGATGGTCTTTAAGGTCCCTTCCAACCCAAACCATTCTATGATCCTATGATAAATACAAAACCCAAGATATAAACAGACTAATTGAAGACAAAGACTTTACTGGAAGTAATTGAGAACACCAGTATGTAACTTGCAAGAGGGATAATCAGATAAACTTTTCCAATCCAGTGTTGTGTCAGCTAGTCTCAACATGATGACAGCCTGCTCAGTATCTGGTACTGAGCGCTCATGGTAGCAAAGCAAGCAAGCTAATCATCTCTAATCATACTCTGAACAAGCTTGCCTCACATTAGAACACAAATGCATAGTATCTTTGTACATCAACAGAAAGGAGATCCAAAAGCCTGTAGAAAAGCAGCTTAAAAAAAAAAAATCATTTCTTGGAGCCCAAAGCAGAGCTGTATGTTACAGAAACACCCAGTAGTCATTATCCTATGGGCAGATGGTCACCAGAGACAATCTACAGACAAAAATCAGCAGTGAACACTAGTGTTCTGGAACATTTTCCAACCATCCTTTATTGACGGAGTCACCTTTATCTAAAGAACGAATTACAGAAGACAACATTTGCAGAAGTGACTTGTCCCCTGTCCTACTTAAAAGTTTCACTACTTTCAGAAGTTCAGTTGATACACTTCTAAATATTTACAAAAAGATATCAATGAAAGGTGTTAAGAAGTGAACAGATGGTTCAACAGAAACACTAAGAACATGGTTATCTATCACAAGATCCAGTAATAGAAGAAGTTTTTACGTGGTATCTTAAGCTTTATCATGATTTTGGTGGAAAACACAGAAAAAGAAGAGGGGGAAATTGTATCACAGAAGCCACATACATAAATCTATGACATTTTGTCCAGAACAATGAGTTAACTTGCAAGATTTAACAAGTGGAAAGAAGCTAGTGACTCTAGAATTTATGCAAAGAGCATGCTGTCATAAGTAGACTTATTCAGAGTCTAGACAAATGCAGTAACTTTCACCAGACTGTCACGAGCCATTTCGTCTAAAAGCACAATCACAAACATTAATGAGTGCAGCCATCAGCCAAAATTTTGACATCAACTCCATACAGCTTCCACCATGAAAATACTTTGTAGGGCATCGCTTGTTAAAGTTGTAAGAATTTGGAACCCAGTCTTCAAAAGCGAAAAATACTTGGTCACACCTAAGAAGCTGCATCTGGACAAGTAACACTTAAGGAATGCGGATAAGCTGCATCTGACTACTGTCATCACTCAAATTTAAACAGGAATTTAAAAACCACACAGCTCTCCAGATCCGTCAACACGTAGTAAGGTAGTATCACAGTGCACCAAGGTATGCCAACTGCATCCTTCTTCCTACTGAAATGTCAAATGCTGATACGTGAAACACAAGCATTTCCCTGAAGCCTGAAATACCACAGTTTTGGTGAAAAACCTCACCACACTGTTGCATTTTATACATAAGAGTACCTCAACATTTTCTTTAAAAATTAATGAAAAACTTGCTTTGTATATACACAGCATGTTTAAAATGTATCTATTTTTAGTTTCTGATGATAAAGAATCTTGAAAAGTGAGTAAATGAACATAGATTTTATAATACAAAAAGATGATTATTGCAAGATGGATTGATTTCATCGTTAAGAAAGGAATTACTTCTATTAAGCAAATTTATCAGAACAGTATCTTAGTAAGCAATCCAAATACCTCTTAAATACACTTAAGAATTAACCTCTGGTGACACAAACAGCAGAAGCTGTCAATATTTTTTCACTGGTCACAAATAATTTCATTATACATTATTTATTAGGCATTGGCAAGCAAATATCCACAAAAAATTTACACTTATTTCTTGAGTTTCCAACCACAGCTATTCTGCTTCTCCATATTCCCTGTTAATAAGCATCCTTTCTTTTCCTCCTAACTTATTGCTACACTGGAATTTATTTTGGTGCACTGGCAAAATAATGTGTTTAAACAGTAGGTAGACCGTTAGGATACAATGGGAAGCTCAACAAAGGATTAAAAAGATTAAATAAAAGGGATTTAGTTTTATTGTCGTGTCTGAATTTTGAGTATTTACTTAAATTACAGATATCTACTTTCTATACAGATTACAGATCCATACTGCCTACGTATTTCTTCAAATGAGGTCACAACAATGATGAAAGGCTTCAAAAGATTAAAGAAGAATTTACAAATGTGTTCAATTCCTATTTAAGTAGTAACACTAATTTTATTAGCATTAGCTCTCCTCAGAATGGTACTTCACTTCAAAGCCTCTCAAAACCCTCTTCAAACATAGCAAAACTACTGTGTTGTTTTCAACACAGATACCTTTCTGCTTAAAAAGGAACGTGACCTCTCTAGGTGCCTGCAAGGATTCCTGCCAGCTTAGCAACATACTGAAGTGCTCCAATTCCACTGTGTACCTGGACAATGTGAGCAAGAGATCTAGGATTAGTTGCCAACAAAGTTTAGCTCCATTCTGCTCATTGCAGGTAAGTATTTTCCAACTACACTCTAAACATCAGGACAAGCAGTAGGGTACATACCTAAGAGAAGACAACAGGAAGGTGTAGAAGCAATCACACTACCAAGAAGAGATGAAACTCCATATTTAATTCACTTACATTAAAACTTGGTTCTGGGGACTTGAATTACATGACTGCTCCACATATGCTCATCAGGGCTCAAATAGAGTAACGAAGCTAATGGATCATTTTTAATTAGGTTTATGCTTTAGGACTGATCACTGCAAGGAAGATGCTCCAGCTTCTTTTATAAGTTGTTTTTTTTTTAAATCTTTCACACGCTCAGAATGCAAGGCTCATTTATCAGTACATAAAGCCACATGCAACCACACTGCCATGCATTAACTTGTTAAGGGACAGTAAAAAAAATCCACACTGCCAGGTGACAAAAAATATTTGCTTAAAAAAACCCAAAGTTTCAAAAACTAATAAAATATTTTACTAATAATGAAGGAATATTTAATTTAACAACAGACAGAGAAGACAAGAATTGGCTTCTAAACTGACCTCCCAGTGGCTGAATTTCTTGTCTCAATAATCACTTATTTTGCTACACAGGAAAATACTTTCTCTCTGCATTATAAAAAAACCCCGTAAGTCTCAGAAGTAGCAGCCTAAGACTATGCCTTCAGACATTCAAGTATTTTCCACTCAGAATCATCATATACTGCAATAATGTTTAATTTATTTTCAAATATTTACGTTCTCCTTTGACTCCTACGTACCTCATTATATTCAAGAGAATTCTCTTAACGCCACAAGAAGATGTTCACAGCAGAAATGGTTCCAACAGCTTAATATTTCTGGCGCCCTTGTCAGACATAACCACCCCCACAGCCCAGCTGGCAGACTGGAAAACATATATGCACCCTTGCTGCTACACTAGAATCATTCAGTCGCATGACAAACTGCTAATGAAAGTCGATTTAAAGCTGAGCCTCTACTGAGGCTGAGCCACCAGACAGGACACCCATGGAAACAGCACTGCTCGATACACGGCATTTGCCTGATCAAGCACTCAGACGCTCTCTAACAGCTTTAATTGGAGAAAAGCGAATACAACATTCCACTTCATCTTAGTCTGAACAATTCAAAACTTGCTTATCGAAAGAATCTTTCTTCTTGAACTTTCCTCACTTCCCTGACATGTTTTCAGCACCATGCAGCAGGGAAAGTCTGTCCCAGTCAGGTGATGCAATTCATCACCTTCTTCCTGTGGTCTACCTTGACTTCAGCAA
>NW_010270024.1:1932-13809 GCF_000690775.1 Eurypyga helias | reverse complement strand
GGTCCCTCTGGATGGTATCACTGGCTACTTGTGAGAAGTAGTTTTTGCTAGATGACTGCTCATTAAGATCAGGGGAGAGAGCACTTCCTTATTTTTTCAAAGCAAGGTGAGGATAAATACTGTTTCAGAGTGCAAGCAGTGTGGAGTTGAGTGTGGGGGCAAGAAATGACCTGTCTTGCATTGTGGCCCACTGAGCAAGAGGCGTGATAAATTCCTGTTCGAAATATGATTTTATATAAAATATAGCAAAGATTGCTTAGGAGAACACAATTAAGCAGTGCTGTGCAGGAAACAAAGAATATTTTGCTCTTCAGTACTCCTTAGAAAAGCTGGTTATATTGAGATCCATCAGATTGGATGGGATTAATGCTAGGACACGGGTCATGCACATGCAGGTTTTTTTCTGTGAAGAACGGTTGGCAGAGAGTCCCCTGAAGAGTAGGGAAAATATGTCATTGCACCCATCTGTAAGAAGGATAGTTCAGGGAACTATAGGCCAGTCAGCCTTACCACAGTCCCTGGAAGCATTATGTATCATATCCTCAGGGAATTTGTTGCCAAATGTGAGAAGGATGAGCAGGTGATCAAGAACAGTTGACCCAGGTGTACCAAGGCCAAATCGTACGTGACTAACCTGAGTGCCTTTTGCAACTGAATGACTAACTGTGTAGATGTGGGGACATCAGTGGATGTAGCGTTTGCTGGCTTTGAATTCAGTGAGTTTTTTGTTATCATATCTCACTGAGGAAGCTGTGGAAGTATGGGCCGGAGGTATGGATTGTTAGATCACACTGAAAATTGCAAGGGTAGTCTTTGATAGCTCAGTGTCTTATTAGAGACAAATAACAAGTGGTCTGTGAGGGATTGGGCCAGTAGTGTTACATGTCTGTTAATTACCTAAGTGGTAGGAAAGAATGCACCCTGAGAAAAGTCGTAGATCACATTAAATTGGTCGGAGAGACAGTTCAGTACACAAAATGGTAGAAATTCAATTCAGCTGGACGTTGAGAAACCTGAGCGTTGGACCCACAGAAAGCTCATGAAGTTCAGTGAGAATAATCGTGAAGTTCTGTGCCTGTGAAGATTAACTCTGCACAAGAGTACAGGCTGGGAAACAGCTGGCTGAACAGAGCGTCTGTGAGAACGCAATGGGATATTACGGTTGCTGCCAAGTTGAAAATGAACCACTGGTACATTTTCATTGCAAATAAGGCAAACAGTATAGTGGTCTTCATCAAAAGTAGGGCTAGCAGATCAGGGGAAGTTATTCTCCTCCTCAGCACTATTGAGTACTGTGCTTCTCCAGTCAGTTTTGAGGTTCCTCACATGAAAAGGACAATGTTTAAAAAATTGAGAGAGGATGCAACAGAGGACTGCTAAAGTTATTTGAGCCATGGGACCCATAAGCTATGAAGAGTGATTGAGGGAGTTGGACTGGTTTAGTCTGGCCAGAAAAAGAGGCTAGAGGGTTATCTCATAGAAGCCTGTAACTGCTTGAAGAGGAGTTACAATGACTGTGGAGCTGAACTCTTATTAGTGGCAGGTCATAGAACCAAGGGGCAAGTGTCACATGTTGCAGCCTGAGAAGTTCCAAGTGGCTATTAGGAAAAAAGTTTTTCACCAGTCAGTATTGCAGAACTTCTAACATGTCACCAGGAGAGGTGGTGAAATATTGCCTTGGAGGTTTTCAGGAGTCAGCTGAACCAAGCTGTGGATGACTTGATCTAGCACTGGTGATAGTCCCTCTTCAAGCAGAGAGTTGAGCTGGTGATCTGCAGAGGTCCCTTCCAAACAGCCTTTTTGTAATTCTGACTTCAAAGAAGTTAGTCTGCCCAGGACAGCATAGCTGTGCAATGTGGAGGGAGAATTTTGTAAGGTTGTGACATTTGTGTGTTCACAATGGTGGATCTGGAAAGGTGAACAATGGAAGCCCATCTTCTACAAAGATTTCTTCCCTACCATCAGCTTGAATTGTATCCGTGTGCAAGGCTTACTTAACTCTATACAATATTATATGGCTGTGCTGGTTTTAGTCAAGAAAGGGTTAACTTTCTTTACAGTGGTTGGTATGAAGCTAGGTTTCTGAATTTATCCTGAAAACAGTACTGATAAGGTGTCTTTTCAGCTGCTGCTGGGGAGTGATTGCTCCAAATTCAAGGTCTTTCTCAGCTCCTGATGCTGCAGCTGTGTTCCCAACTCTCTCACTACAGGCAGTGGGGGGGGGACACAGTTCAGACAGCTGACCCAAACTAATTGAAGGATTATTTCATTCCATAGTATGTCATGCTCAGCACATAAGCAGGGAGGGGGCTCGGGGGGCCATTACACTTTCCTCACTTTCTTGCACTTTCTGATACTCTCCCTGACTCCTGCGTTAGCTGCTTTGCTAACTCCTATGCTGGCTCCTTTGGGAGGGAGTTGGGTTTGTTTAGTTTTCATGGTTGTGCTATTGCTGGTAGGGTTTGCTTGGAATCTGTTAGGATTGGGCTTGGGGTTGGGCTCTCAGGCTTCAGCTCTTGGGCTCCGGCTCTCGGGTTCTGGGTCTGACTCTCACTTCTCAGGACCTGGTTGTGCATTGGTCAGTGGGTGGTGAGTAACTGTATCATGTTGTACCGTATATTTCTATTATTTTAAGTACTTAGTAGTATTTGTATACAGTTGTTTACATGCAATTAGTAAATATTTCTTATCTCAGTTTTATGAGCTACCTTGGTTTTTTCCTCCAATTCTCCCCCTCCACTGGAGGAGGAGGCGGGGAGCTGTGAGAGCAGCTTCGTGGTATTTTCACTGGCTGGAGTTAAACCACAACAGTGGTTTTAGCCATTATCATATTTTCTGCTCTTTTGCCATGTCTTTAGGAAAACCACAATATTCACATGACCATAGGAATCAAAGTAATTTATATTTCAGTTGAATTAAGATGATTTATTAAGAATACATCTATTTTAGCCATTTCTTCTCTCTTCCTAGATGTGCTAGGAGCTGTAGAAATGTATGGAAAACTGTTGTTCAAACTAATTTGTCAAAAATAAGGCAGAGACATGAGAAAATCAGATACCAGGATCATAATAGATCTGTTTTCACAGATCAGTGTTGATGAAGGTTTGTTTTCAATGGAGTTGATTCCTTCTTTTAAATCTGACTGTGATTATGGGCATTGCAATATTTAATTGAAGGAGCCAACTCATGGAAAGGGAAAAAGTCGTCAACTAAAAGCCAGGATAATTGGGAGTATGATTTTATCAGTAATCCAGGGTAGGAGTGGAGACAGACAGAATGGGGTCAACCTTTACACAAGAAAGAAAGAAACACCCAAAGTCTCAGTTCCCCAAACCCACAGCCAAAGTCCCAGTGCCGGAAGCCTGTGGGTGGGAATGTCACAGTGTGCGCCCTGGGCACCAGCCCTCCCTTGGGGCTGGCCAGGAAAAGGTGTTGCAGTCGTAGGTTGGTCATCCTTTGTGCTTTATCTGACTCCCAGATTAACACCAGTGCCAGCTGCGTCAGGGGTAGGGCCATGCGAACGTGACTGTACCACTTCAGGGCTGATCCCAGTCCCAAGCCGGTTTTATTTCTTTCACTGGATGCCTCAGCTAAGAAAACCTGCCGACCTGAGATTGCTGGGACTCAAACGAGTTTAAAGAGTATCACATCTCATTTAGGTGGCTTATGATTACGTAGCGAACAGGGGCTAAAAAAAACCCCTCAAACCAACACATTTTATGTTCGGAATGTAGAAGGAGTCGGTTGGGGAAAGTCTGGTTTTAAACACTTGACTTTAGCTGACGTCAGCTGATTCAAGGAACAACACTCAAGCAACTAAAACAAACAAACCCTTACTTAACGGGGGGTCATGGTCTTTCATTTCCTTGTTCAGTGTGTTTCTGTGAAATACTTTTCCAAACTACGCCTATGTGATTAAAATAGGCGTTGCGGTGGATTTACTGCACCCTTTTCTGCTAGAGTGCTATGCCGTAAAAAATAATGACATGGCAAAATAACGCTCCGAGTAGATGTGGATTTCCTTCCGATGGCTGGTGTTGCTATAGCAACACTTCCCTCCAAACCATGACTGTAATTACAAAAGTTGCCATTGATCTTATATGGGGTAGATTGTGTCTGTATTTAGTAAGAAACTGAACGCCCTAATGTCAAATGAAACAAATGTTTGCTTTTTGTAGTCATCCCCTCACAAACCTTGATTTTTTCACTTCAACAGAATAATTATTTTTAGGAAACTTCCTTTATCGCTTTTCCAGGAAGTTATTGGTAGATGTGAGCAGAGTTTTTCACTCTCAGGATTTAATATGCTTGTTACAGCTTAGTTTAAGCATCAGAATTCGCTGCAGCAGTTTTATTGGAAAGATATTTGCTAGGAATGTCACTGCCTTTGCTGGATAAATTTTCACAAGAGGATAATTAAGACCTAGCCTACATCTCTGAGAAGACAAAACTGGAAAAAAGGAAATAATTTAGATGTTGAATATCTTGAAAATACATTTTGAAGAATGTTCCTGACAAACATTTCTTGTGTAAACTTCAATCTCCTCATTCATGTAATAGGATGATGCGTGTGGTCGTATGTGTTTTCAGTCCAGCAGCAGAAGCAGCCATCAGGGAGAAGGTGTATGCACAAGAGCTGACTACATGGAGAACGTGGGAAGGAATTCGTCACCAAGAGATTAGATTTGTTCTGGCGATCTTGACCAGGGCTGCCAGATGTGATTTAGGCACAGGCAAGAGAGAACTTTGCTGAGAAATGTCTGGGTGAGCTTCAGCATTGCAGCGGCAGTAGAAACAGTGCAGTGAAACGACCCTCTCTGAAGACCCTGTTACTCAGCCTCCCGTTTCAGATAAACCATGCCACAGCGGCGTGCCGGCTCGCGTGTGAGCTAACCCACTGCAGTGCTGTGCTGATATCTGTGCTGGGCTGTATCCAGAGCAGTGTGGCCAGCAGGTCGAGGGAGGGGATTCTGCCCCTGTACTCTGCTCTGGTGAGACCCCACCTGGAGTGCTGCGTCCAGCTGTGGAGCCCTCAATATCAGAAGGATATTGACCGGTTGGAGCGAGTCCAGAGGAGGCCACGGAGATGCTCAGAGGGCTGGAGCACCTCTGCTATGATGAAAGGCTGCGAGAACTGGGCTTGTTCAGCCTGGAGAAGAGGAGGCTCTGAGGAGACCTCATTGCAGCTTTCCAGTATCTGAAGGGCCTACAAGGGTGCTGGGAGAGGACTTTTTACAAGAGCCTGTAGTGACAGGACAAGGGGTAATGGGTATAAATTGAAATCAGGGAGTTTTAGATTAGATATCAGGAAGAAATTCTTCACAGAGAGGGTGGGGAGGCACTGAAACAGGTTGCCCAGAGAAGCTGTGGATGCCCCATCCCTGGATGTCTTCAAGGCCAGGCGGGATGAGGCTTGGAGCAACCTGGTCTAGTGGAAGGTGTCCCTGCCCATGGCAGGGGGGTTGGAACTAGATGATCTTTAAGGTCCCTTCCAACCCAAACCATTCCGTGATTCTATGATGCAGCTCGTCAACCTCGGGAGCCAGTGCTCGCCCAAAAGCATCCATGCAGCTTCCCCCTGTGGTCTGAGCCAGGAGATTTCTGCCAGGTAGGGAGTTTCCATACCATAAGGCATGAGAACAGAGGGGATGAGGGGCAAAATGGGGAAGATCTCTGGTTGTTTCGTACTGGCCTGCGGGTTGTCAGCCTTTAGTGGGGAATAGCAAGCTCAACCAGCAAAAATCAGGCTCTTCTGCAGTGTGGTGTGTGTCCTGGGGACTGCAATACCTTGGGGCCGTGTCAGGCAAGTGTCTTTCAGTAAGTCAGAGCTGGGAGCAGCTCAGTCACTTCAGCAGACATCGGCCTGCATTTAGCTGGGTTTGCTAGTTCATCTGCGCAGCCTCTCCAGCTGTTTGGGTGACTCTGCGCTCTTGTCCCTAACGTGCCTTTTACCTATCATCTTGGATACGCTGCCTGAAAGTGAACTGGAGCCAGCAAATCCGCATCACGTTGTTCGACTGGGTGTATAAACTCCCAAGCCCCTACAAATTCGAATATATAAACCTAATTCTGATTAAACCCCATACTTTATGCAAGAGCATTTATGGCATGAACCTATAAAATACAGAGTGACAGCAGCTAAGGCAGGAGTGCAATCGAATATAATCACGCTTTGACATAGAAGCTGAGGGGCATTGTTCCTGAAACAAAAGTGTGAACCTGTTTGAATTCTTTGGGTATGATCTGCTGTTTCTTCAACCTCCGAGCGGCCCAGCAAGTAAATCCCAGCTGGGTTTGCAGTCATGAGCGGTAGGCATGTAGCTTTGGAATGAATTGTAACTTTACCTGGATTTCTTGCTCCTGTTTGTCTTGTGATATGTGGCTTGTTGGTTTGGGCTGTTTTAAATTCCCCTTCGTGTTTAGACTTTGGACTGGGTTTTGTTTGAAAGATTCAAAGCACTCAAGCTGGGAGGTGGATACAGTTTACCGAAGGATCTTTGTTTACATACTATAGGTAAGAAGTGTTCTTGGGCCCCTTGTACCAAAGTGACACCGTTAATGTGATCCCACCCTTTTCCTCTCTTTACAACTGAGATCAGGTTCATTTAAACCTCAGACTGTAACTCTGTTGGTCCCCCCCTGAAACTGCCCCTGCAGGAGAGCCCCAGTAATATCTCTCTCGACGTGCTCAGCCTCCTAGACCGTAAGGCCAAGAGAGAGAGTTGTTATGCCATAAACCCACGCAGAGTTGAAGTAAATTCACTTGCGTCTCTGGAGAGGAGGAGAGGCTGTGCAGCATATGGCTAACGCTTCTTTATCGTTGGGTGGTGTCACATTGAACAGATGTTTTTTCGAACGTGAATGTGTTTAAAACGAAGCTGGTTGCTGTGCGATCAGCAGCAGCAGCGTGTGGACATCTGAGAGTCATCAGGAGCGCATCAATGTCTCCAAATCTTGCAGTTCAGCTGGTTATAAGCTAGTTATCACAGGAGTGAGCATGGACCTTATGCATGTCATAAGTGCACAGTCTGCTCCGTGTTTGGAACATTGTTCACACTGGAAGTTTTATATGAAAGCCAGCATGGGGTTACAAAGTATAACGCAGTGTTTATAGGCAAAAAATTTCTGTGCAAAAACATACCTAAAAGTGGGTCCTGAAGGCAGTCAGCCATCTGTCACACAGGTCTGTCAAGTCTCGTGCTTTAAGTGTAAGACTCAGCCAGGTGGTCTCCCCTAAAATTCTGTGGATATCTTCAGCTACAGACTACAGCTGATGGTGAGAGCTGGTAGTGTTGGAGAGGTGTCGTTACGCGGGACTGTGCTGCAAGCCAGGTTTTGCCTCCCAGCAAAGCCCACCTGTTTGATGCTGGGCATTGAATGCTCACTTTCTCTGTGATCTGAAAACTTAATGAATGCATCACAGGACCCTGATGTGTCACATCTTCTCTCTATGCTAGTGCCGAATCTGTCTTTCACACTGGTCTTGGAATAACCTGGAGCATGTCATGTAATACTTTATTGATTTTAGGAGTAATAGACTAGATCTGCAGTGAAAGTTCTGCAGAATGGATGATCTGCATTGGTTTATGGTAACTGAAGGTTTCTGCTTTGCTTTTTCATGTGGTTAAAAAAGATGTTTAAGAAAACTACAGAATTTTGTGCAACAGTGCAGGATGATTCAGGGAAACAAGTGTCAGTGTTTGTTCTGATTTCCTACCAGAGAATACAATATTTCTGAGTTCAATATCATGACTGTAGCAATGTTCTTTCTAAGCCCTTAGTTCATACCTCAGAAGATAGGCTGTATATGTACCTTTTGCTCTGCTCACCACATTTCTTGGTCATGAATTCTGAGCTTGTCAAATGGGTTGTTTTCATAACTGCTAGGCAACAGCAAAAACCCAAACCACAAAGCGTGATTAGACCAGCAGTCTGCATTTCTGTGGCCTCCTACCACGAAACGGAGTCAGTCTGCACACTGCAAGTGCAGCGGACTGCAGACACACAATTTGGCAAAGTTTGAAGGCAAAGTTTTCTTTGTTCTACTGTCTTATGAAATCACCTAACTCTGAAGGCAGTCCACATGGTTTTAAGAGCCAGAATACTTCAAAAGCTCAGGGAAGGGAGTGTGCTGTCCTACCTCATAGTTAAATGCCTCAAACCAGCTTTGCATTTCCCCCGAATGTCAGTTGGTAAGACTTCCTGTATGCTGCAAACTGGAAGGGAAATACATCACAACGCTGGATGCGACCTTATTAAGTGACTCAAGTAAATGGTCTTCATTCAGTTATTAAACTTCTCAATGGCAGTAGTTTAGGGGTTTTTAAGTTGTTGAAAATGCTTCATTTTCTAGCTTAAAGAAGTGTATCAAATGCTATGTAAATAAGCTGGGCAGTAAACCGTCACTTTTCTTTCTAAATCTGTCCACTGTGAAATTTCCTTTGTTTAATGAAGCCTATAAACTGAGCAGATGAGTTGGGAGCGCATAACCTTGGAACCCTTCTTCTGTGCCTGACTCATAGACATTTTGATTTAGCCTCAGGGGTGATTCTCCTTGGATTCTGTTATCCTCAAGTGGCACTAGTTTTGCCAGGCCTGGCTATTCAGGAAACATAAATCATGTCCTCAAAAACCATGAGAAAGTACTTAATAAGAAAACAATAGGACAAATAAGCAAATCTGTTTGAATTCATGATCTTTAGTCTTCTCACTGCAGGAACTGAGGCTATAAAAGCAGAATTCACTTGTAATCAGTGAGTCCGGGAACTGGCTATTCAACAAATAAACTACTGCAAGGATTGTTCTGGTATTGCTAAGGACTGGAATACTATAATACAAACATAGTCTGTAACAGAAACTTAGGTGTAGCTAAACCCAATATATGTTGTGTGGGATGATGTCTGCTGGTTCTTAAATATTGTGCAACTTGCTCATTGCATAAGCTGTCAATTCACTTAGCTTATAAGCAAGGCCAAGTTTGTTTTTTTTAATTTAGTTGCGGGAAGAAGCCACTGAAATCACGTAACCATTCATATACTGCAAAAATCGTTATGTTATGGGTACAAAACTTGCCAGAAAATGTAGCTTATTTTATCTTCCAGCTTATTCTTGGTGCAAATTACAATTGCAGCTGACCCGAAAAGATCATGAGAAGGGACAGATGAACTCTCTATAGTTTCCATTTTGACCTTTCTGGTTTGTTTGGTTTAGGGAAACTTAAGCACCTTCTTTCCTTTGAGCACGGTGTACTTTGCCCTGTTGGTACTAGCTCAAAGCTAATACTATAAATAACTGATTTTTTGGTGGTGTGCAGTCAAGTGCTCTATTGCACCCTAGACTTTGGTTTCTTATATGTTGGAAGTGGAAAGCGATGAGAAGAGCTAGTTGTTTCCAACTGGTTCATGCATAAGGAAGAATCTTAATTTATCAGTCTTCTTAGAACCTGTTGTTTTCCTCAGTTGTCATTTTGAGCTTGTCTTTTGAACGTTGCCAAAGATCAAAAGGGAAATGTAACAAGTTTTACTCAGCCTCATGCAACAATCATCTGTAAAATTCAGATTTAAGAAGTATATATAGGTGCAAACACCTTTTAGTAAGTTTGATCTGGGTAGTTAACATTTCAAACGAGATGAACTTTTATGTGGCTTTTAGGGTGAGATTGTATGCATTGTGCAATTTTATTTTCTAATAAATGCCATTTAGCTGCTGCTGATTTTGTTAATCTCAGAGCTCCTAGAATCATGTGTTTTAACACAGTCATGGTGAACTTTAAAGTTAAGATCTAGAAATCCTTACATGTAAGCATCTCCTGAGGGGTTTGTTGTGGTGGTGGTTTGTTTTTTTTTTCCTTGAGAAGGGATGTTTATTGTCTCTGTTCCAAGAATTTTCACATCTAATATGTAGTGTTTTGATTTACAAAGCCATTTATTTGCATTTTGTTTTTCATTAAAAAAAAAATCATGTGTAATGGTTTTTAGTTGCAAATTTGTACAGCCTGTAGTGAAGTAATCTTCGTTTTGACTATTTGCCACATCCCAAGTGAAATGAAAAGTTTTGGAACATCGTGATTTTGCTGTCTGACAAGTTTCCTCTAAAGGAAAGCAGAGATGCATTCCTCAGCTGGAAAAGAAAGGACTAAAGGGAGGAATGCACAACAACAACCATTTAAGGTGTCAGCGTTCTTTTCTTGCAGACTTGTGCAGGTACTTGTGTTCTATATGTGATTGCAAAGTGTAAAGATGCATTTTCAAAGTTCATTGAAAGTGCAAATTATCATAGCAGTCAAAGACAGCTTTATATTTTATTTATTAATAGTTATATTTAGCATCTTGGGCTTTGGAATCTTCTGTGTCTTCCATCTACACCTGTGCTTTATATTCAGGTAAAGTTCTATAAGCAGGTACATGTAGTTCTAAATCTCTTTCAAATGCTAAGCTTTCAGAACTTTATAATTTTTTTCCATTTGAAAGATGTGCTTCGGATACTGTCCCAAACAGAAACCCTTTCCGAAATCATAGATTTAATGAGGTCATCCTGACTTATTCCTTCCTATGTTATGGCACGTGCTATGTCCCTGTAATTCTCTTACTAGCTCATTCATTCTGAAAGTCTAGCAATGATTTTTCAGAGGCCATTGAAATTAAACCAATTTGTAGTTTGTGAAGTGTAGTCAAGTGAAGAGAGAGTATGTGCCAAAAATGTGTTATGAAATTTCTCCATAGTTGTTTTGAAGAGGTTTCCTAGCAATAGTCCTTGCGGTAATGATTTTCTTTTTAAAACTCCTCATGCTCATAGGAAGCTTAAAAACTTATGCACTAGCATGGATTCCAGATGTAAGAGATGCAGATGCGTTATTTCCTTTAGAAGAAATGAGTGCAGAGAACAGTATCTGATGTGGAAAGCCATCCTAACAGTTAGTTATCAGAAAGCCATCCTAACAGTTAGAGCATTTACAGCTGCTGTTTGTCACCTGTCTTAAAGATAAGTGCCAGTCTGCCCAGGAATAACTAAAGGACATCCATTTCTAGGAGAAAGAAGGTTTTACCAAGTTGCCTAAGGGTTGCTATGATTTTGGCACAGCAGCTGAACCTGTGGAAATTCACTACTCCTCTAACCATAGACTACCAGTACCTGTTTCAACAGACCTAGGGCTTTATCCTCATACGAATTGCCTTTTATTTTCTTTACTTTTTTTCCTCATCTTTTGCTTGTGTGAGCTTTTACTAGTGCTAAGCTGAGAAGTTCAAGAGGGACTTGGAAACATCCTTCTATTCATGCCCCAAGGCCTTCACCAGCCTTCCTGAGATAAGCTTACTGTTGCTCATCCCTTCGCTTCTGCGGCATTCTTCCAGTGGAAACAGAGTTAACCTGATGATGAGGTTTTTCTGGTTTGGTTTTGCTCCAGTATTGGTATGCTGTTATGTAGGGTACAGTCTATAACATGCTTGAATTACTTACAGTGCTTGATTTGTTAACCTGGCAGTTGGGAAATATTGTGGTTTAAGGCCAGATGGCAACTCAGCACCGCAAAGCCACTCGCTCACTTCTTCTCTCAGTGGGGTGGTGAGGAGGAACTGTCACAAAAAGCTTGTGGATAAAGACAAGGACAGGGAGGGATCACTCATCAAAAGAGGCAAAATAGACTCGACTTGGGGGTGGGGGAGCAGGGATCAGTTTAATCACTTGCCAATCAAATCAGAGTAGGATAATAAGAGAGAAAACCAGATCTTAAAAACAAGTTCCCCCACCCCTCCCTTGTTCCCAGGCTCAGCTCTGCTCCCAGTTTCTCTACTTCATTCCCCCCAGCAGCACAGGGGGATGGGGAATGGGGGTTGTGGTCAGTCCATCACACGCTGTCTCTGCCGCTCCTTCCTCCTC
>NW_010270024.1:0-1679 GCF_000690775.1 Eurypyga helias | reverse complement strand
TCCCTGGGCTGCAGGGGGGTCTCTGCCCCCCCGTGACCCTCCATGGGGGCAGGGGCACAGTCTGCCCCCTCACCATGGGCTGCCGGGAACCTCTGCTCCGGCCACCTTCTCCCTGGCCTTTCCTCACTGACCTGGGGGTCTGCCTGGCTGTCTCTCTCACATCGCACCCCTCTCTCACTGCAGAATCTGTTTTCCCCTCTTAAATATGTCAGTCACAGAGGCACTGACTTGACTCAGCCATGGCCAGAGGCAGATCCAACTTGGAGCCAGGGAAGCTTCCAGCAGCTTCTCACAGGCGCCACCCCTGTAGTCCTTCCTCCAGCACCAAAACCCCACCACACAAACCCAACAGAGAACGTTTTGAAGATTTCTTAAAAAAAATGGCTTCAAAGGAAATATATATGCATAATTTATTGTCCTTTAATTGTAGTCAACAATGTGCCTAAATAAAACCACAAACCAAAACCTGTGTTTCACTCCAGGATGACTGAGACACATTCTACCCTAAAATTCAGAAAACAGTTTCATTAATTGCAAAATGATGTGTCTTGGGTGAGTGTTTGGTGCACCGTTGACTCTCCCACTTTGAACGGTGGCTGCACTAATAGCCACTAACTGTCCTTGCTAATTTGCCGTTGAGCCTAGTTTCAGATGTGGTTTGCCTTGGGGTTTGGTTCTTTTTTTTTTTCCTTGACCAGCAGTGCATTAAAGAAAACCACTTGTATCCCAATCTTTTACACAGGCATGCAAAATTATCGGAGCAAACCAGAGGAATTCTGCACTGTGCTGACTGAGTTAGTAAACTTCGGGTGCCACAGACGATGTGGTGGTATGGGTGTTAAGAACAACCGGCTTCCGCTGAGCGTGTCCCTGAGAGAGCACGAGCTGCTCTTCCCCTAGGTCACTGCAGATCTCTGCAGCTGGCTCTGAAACAAGAGCGGAAGGGCGAGTGTCGAGAGCATCAGTTGTGCTCCTGTCGGCAGCATCTTCTGTCACCGCCGGCTGGAGGCTGAGGCTCAGCCGAAAGGGGTTGGCAAGAAGCAGAGCACGCTTGGAGGAGCTGCCTGTGCCAGGACGTGATTCTTTTGGGGTTTGACTAGAGATGCAACTCCAGGGGGGCAGTTCTGCTGACACGGCGAATACCAAACTGCTGTTCAAAGCTGAACAGCTGACTGAAGATGAGAGCACAGCGCTTTGCAAAATCCAGCTCTCAAAGCTGCTTTTGAGAAGATAAGAAAACAGAGAAAGACTGAAGATGCCACCTCCGCTAAGCTATATGTCTGCATCTTTTAGAATTAAAACATCACTTGACTGTAAAAGGCCCACAAGACCTGGTAAATGCGCATTTGGAAATTTGAAAGGGCAGCACCCTCTCCATAATTCCTAACTGGGCTTGAAGCCGAGCACTAGTGTATTATTTCTGTGATTAATAGAGAACAGCTAAAACTGAATAACATTATGGAACAGTCATATCTCACACAGGCTTCCTTTCAGACAATGGGACAGTTTTTTACATCAACTTTAATAAATTCATTTCACCAGTTGGGCTCTGCATAGTGATAGAGAAGTTAGAAATTTGTATCATACTAATTCTAAGGGGAACTGTGCAGAAGGAAAAAGTCTTAGGAAGGTCAGTTTTCCATTTGGCTTGAACATCATAGAATCATAAAATCATGGAA
>NW_010270023.1:23156-30541 GCF_000690775.1 Eurypyga helias | reverse complement strand
CGAAAATTATTCGGCCGAGCTCCGCAACGCCTCCGCCGTGATGAAAAACCAAGTAGCAAGATTTAACGACCTCAGATTTGTTGGGAGAAGCGGCAGGGGTAGGTACCGGCCAGGAAATGGTTGTCTTGGAGTTGTCTTTTTTTTTTTTTAAGAAGAAGAAGGAAAAAAGGGTTTATTTTATTTTATCGGCGTGTTTCTCGTGGGCCTGTGATTTCGTTGCTGCGGGTTGAGCTTCTCACGCAGAGAGGAATCTCCCAGCCCCGAAGCCGTTCCCGATGGGAAGGTTGCGGGAGCGGCTCTGCCCAGCTCGTCCCGCGGCTTGTCCACCGCCGGGATGTCGGGAAAGGGGGATGCAGGGAGAAAACACCCCCGAACCTCGTTGTAAATCCTCCTCGGGGTGGGTAACAGTCCCTCTCAGGTGCGTGGGCTGGCAGCAGCCCCAGCCCATGTCCTCCCAAATTTGTCTCATCAGCCAGGTAAGAGGGAGATGCGGGGCGGCTCGCTGCGTCCCCTCCGCAGGTGAATGCGCTCAGGAGCGATAACGCACCTGGCAGCTCGTTTTTTAAAGGGTGAAAAGCAAGTGTTTAGAGTATAACAATAATCCAGAGCTCGGCTCGGAGGGAGAGCTGCAGGTCGGGGTGCGGGAAGGCTCTTTTCGATCGGGAGATGCGGGCGCAGGGCAGAGCTGCGGGTGCTGGTTTTGGGGGAGGGTTGGCTCGTTTCCTCCACTCTTGTTGCGTGGAAAAGCAGGATAGAAATTGTACTTTCTGGCCGTAGAGTTTCTACCGTTTATCCTCAAACGGATCACACTGCTGGCCTTTTTCAAAACAAACCGTCCAGGATACGAGGCTTTGCCATCCGAGGGGGAAATAAATCCCCCGAAAATAAGAACGGCAGTGGGGGTCGGAGCAAAGCCCCTGCCCTTCCCCCCCCCTTACCCCTCGCAGTCCCGTTGTACCTGAATTTCAAAGAATAAAAATATAATTTCAGCATTTCATCACCAATAAACACCGCAGATCGAAGCACTTAGTAGTTCATTTAAACAAAAGTAAGAAGACTATTTTACTGGGCATGTGGCAGCATTTTCTCAACGGTTTTGAGTGCATGCACACGGTGTCAGATATATTTTGACTTCTCTGCATTAATTAAAAGCAGTGATGTTAGGAATTATTTGCATGTAATAACTGTTTACTTGTTCCTCTTTATGAAACTTGAATAGTTTACATTCTTTCATACATTTCCTTTTTCCTGTTGGCTCCTTCTCCATCTTGCAGTTTCTTTAAAACTCTCCACTTAACTGGTTGCAGGTTGATGGATGGAAAATGTTTTCTTTTATGAATTAAGCTTTCATTTCTGTAATCAATTATTCTCTTAAGCTCTTTTCTTTCTGGTTTTTTTTTTTAATCCTCCTTACACAAATTTCCAAACTGAATGCGACCCAATCTCAGCTTGATTCTTAAATTCATTATTAACTTTGCTCTGTTGTCCCAAACTCTGAATTAACAGAAGTTTACAGCCTCACAATGCAGTTGGGTGAATAGTCTCCTTCCTCGGGCAGAGTCCTGGCAAATACTCACTACAGCGGTGGAAACACCTCCGCTGGCTCTAACAGGCTTTGGAGCGTAACTCAAGTGCTGATTTCTTTTTGCTAAATTTTAATTTTTTTACATATTCTTGTGGGATGAGGCTTTGTGGTATTTGCAGAGAAATAACCCCACTGGGGCTCCCTGGGGCTGGTGCGAAGGTGGCACAGTGGGGTTTTCTCGTAGTGCGAAGCGTGTGCTTAGTTCCCCATGTACAGCTGTGTTTTCCCCAGTGAGGGGCTCTTCCAGACCTGTTTAGTGTGAAAACCCGTTTCTATGGAATTTTTATTCTGGGTGTCACACTTGCTTTCCCTTGTTTAGCTTAATTTCTGAAAGCCTGGTGCTGGTTTTGTTTATTCTGGCAAAAATCGGGGTTCGCTGCAAAATGTTTGGTTGGAGCAGAGCTGTGTGTGTGCAAATGTCTGTGTAAATCCAAGGTGTGGATGTGTGCATCTGTAAACAGTGCAGTCTGCCTCAGCAAACAGCCCGTGCATGTGTCTGAGCTGCAGGAGCCCTGGAAAATCAGCAGCAGTGAGGTTCTTCTTTTAAAAACATGACTTGTTTCAGAATTAGGTATTTTTAATAATATATATTTAATAATCCCAGTATTAATGTGACTGGGATGATTCCCCAGAACTGTGAGCTGGCTCCTTACTACCCCAAAAATTACCATTTCTACGTGCAAGACAAGGGGAGGGGACAAAGACCAGCTTCCCCTTATGCTTTGTTCTTAAAAATAGCCAAACCCCACCTTTTCTGCTCAGATTGCACCGTACAAAATGAAAGCCAAGGCCAACGGGGTGCTGCATTACCTGCTGCACCCCCACCCACCCACTCTCCCAGCTGGAATATCCCCACGGAGCATCCCACGGAGCCACGGGTGTTCCCAAACCCACCCAGGAGCTGGGATCCTGCCCCACGTCGCCAGCGAACGGTGGCAGGGTGGCAATGAGTAACCTCAGTCTGTCTTCCCGAGAAGGCGGGAAATGAGTAAAAATGTTGCTGAGTAATAATTGTCATTTTCGATTCATGGGAGGATTTTTGAGAGTTGTTAAGAGATGTAAAAATGGCACGGCTGGCTCCGTGCTGCGGCTGTCTTCCCTGGAGAGGTGTCGATATCTGCAACGAGCAGGGGGAGAAGCAGAACTGCAGGGAAATTATTTCACATGGAGAATAAGAAATTAAAAATAAAAGTAATTAAAAAAAAATCGGATGCAGGGGAGCTGGGCTGGGAGCTGCTGGGCTCAGCTCCTCGGGCGTGCGGGAGGGTTGTGTCTCACCAGCCGGATTTTCCTGCGCGCTCTGCTCCCTTGCATGCAAACCAAGGGGCTCCCTCCCCTTGCCTCTCCTCCCCTGGAATTTCCTAAATAATTGCTTCTAATAAACCTCATCCCTGTGCTCCGGTTCTGCAAACGTTTTGCCAACCAATATTCCGCCTTGGTTGGTTTTTACGTGGCCGTGCAGGTGCCCGGGAACACTCACGCTCCGCAAGCTGCGGCAGCGCGGCTTTGCTGTGTGGGTTGTCAGCACGATTGTTGCGCTGGGGATGAAAATTTTATTTGGGGAGGGAGGGTAAAACAACAACAACCAAAAAAGGTCCTTTTTGTGCAGAAAATGAGCCAAAGGTTTGTGCAGTCTTTAGTCCTGTTTGGATAGCTGAGGGAAGGCACGGATTGATGCTTTAAAGCCAGTGTTTTTCCCACTGTAACGTTCCCGTAGAGAAACTCTCCTACCTGGGATAATTCCAAGAGGTTCTCCAGAGGAGATAATTTCACTTTTCCTTTTATTCTTTTTATTCCTTGTAGCTGTATAAATACTGTTTTGTTTTGCTACGGATATTCTCCGGTCCAACTCTGTATATAGTTGATGGTTGGGATCAGAAAACCTCTAATTTATAGGTGGAAAAAGGGAAAGAAGGTGGTTTCTTACTGCATTTATTAAATAAAGGCTGGAGCTACACAGGCATTTCCAGCCTGAATCCTGCTGGGATTTATACCTCTGGAATACTCGATACCTTTCAAATCCCACAGTGATTGCTCTTGGGTGGTTTAGAGCAGTTTGCTCTCTTGCCTGTGCAACCTCCGTCTTCTACTTAAGGGACTCCTGAACCCGGGGAGGCTACGGGAGAGCGGAGGCCCTTCCGGCACAACGCCGGTCTCTGCAGGGAAGGGCCTCCGCTCTCCCGCAGCCTCCCCATCAGCTGGACATCAAGTACCTGTTTAGGCAAGGAGAGCGCAGAGGGTATGAGATGAGGGTGCTGAGGCTGCAGGAGATAAATAGGTTTGGGGGCCAGGATGGGTGCTGGGAGGGGAAAGTGGGGTGGTGCAGGGACAATAACACCCTCCATGATGCCAAAAAGCATTTTCAGGCTGCAGATAAAAACCTGTTCTGCTGGAGCAAGGAGTCAGTGTTGTGTTCTTGTAAAATTGGGATGTCAAGAGTTTTTCACCGCTTTACTCCTTTTTTTTTTTAAAAAAAAAGAAAAGGGGTAAAGCTTGGTGTTTCAAAAGCATCTCCGAAAGCCCCAATGATGGTATCCAAACCCTTTCCTAGCAGTGCGTTCCTGCTCTCTGGTTAGAGCTGGGAGAGGGGAACAGTCCCTGATGTAGCTCCTTCTGAACATCCCCACGGAGCTGCATCCATGGCCCTAAACCCACCGGGTTTCCCCAGCAGACGCCAGCACCCATTGCCCACAGACTGATGCCATCTCACCAGATTGCCCTGCAGGAACATCCCATGGGTGCCAGGACCCAATTCCATTCCTCTGTGGAAGGGGTTTTACATCCAGCGCAGCATTTCGGGGCTGGATTCCCATGGGAAAAGGGGGAGAATCCAAGCGGGAAGGCACCAGGAAGCTGCTGAGGGTGGAGGGGTTGATATGGGGACAGAGCAGGGGAGGGGGTAGACAAGTGACTTTTCCATACAGGAAGGTCCTGCGCCTGCTCTGAACAGGGTCCAAGCCTCTCTCTGCTGCAGCCAGCTGAACCCCAGCAGGAGCCGGCCGAGCTTTGTGTCTCGGCAATAATGTCTCATAAAATTAAATGATGTGCGTGTTGGAGTTTGGTGGAGGCGGATATTTGTGTCCGAGCTTGCTCCGGCAGGAGCCTTTCGCTCCTGTAAGAGCTGAACCCCTATGAATATCCTCATTTCCCTTGTTTTCCTTTTTCTCCACAACCCTCCTTAGGAAAGAGCTTCACCCTGACGATCACCGTGTTCACCAACCCCACTCAAGTCGCTACCTATCACCGAGCCATCAAAGTGACCGTAGACGGACCCCGGGAGCCACGAAGTAAGTGATGTGTTTTATTTGGCAGCTGCTGAGCAGTGTCGGGGGGTGCAGGGGGCTGAGCTCTCCGGGTCCAAAGGATGCAGGATGCCTCTGTGTCTGGGCGAACGCATCGTTTGCGGTGTGCAGAGCTGGTGAGACGGCATTGTGCTGGGCACAGCGCACGCTCTCTGGGCTCGCTCGGCCATGCTGGCTCAGCTGCTTTGATTTTCTCGGCGCAGCGGAGCACGGCGTGTGTCCCTGCCTGCTGCTTGCACTCGCCCTCCTCCGTCTCCCACCGTGGAGGGATGGTTTTATAGTTACAGTCCTCGTGGCAGCTGGGATGTAGGAAAAACGCGTTGGGCTTCGACAGCGAAAATACCAAGGACTCAAACCTGGCGGTGCGCAGCGCGTTTCCTGGGGGTTACAAAGCCAGAGATGTGGTGGCTGGCATTGGAGGCTGACTTGCTGCTGCTAAAACTAAAAATGCTTGCAGGTTTCCTCCGCACCGTGCTTGTATTTGCCTGTCTGTTCGCACAGGCCCAGGAGAGCTCGGAGAGCACCTTCCCCATTTGGTTAGCGGTGGTTTTGCTTTCGGGTTGTCAAAGGCTCCGGCTGGCAGCGCCCGCGGCCGGGGGCTGCATTGCTTGAGAAAACCAAAGAGGTGATTCAACCGCAGAACCGTCTTTGTTTTGATCGGGTAGGCTCTCCTGGATGCAGGACGGTGCCTCTTGGTTGAGGGTGGTTCTTTGCGAAGGCGGCTGCAAACAGCCCTCGCTGGGTTGGTTTTCGGCGTTGGGCTGGTTTGAGCTCACCTTGGCATCTCCTGTGATCTGAGTGCGGGGAAATGCCTCGGTGCTCTTGGCTGGAGGAGTTTCCTCTTTTCATGAGAATTATTTGCTCTGTGGGACCCCCTGTGTGGTGGGACCTTGTCCCCAGGGCCCCTATCTCCAGCTTTTTGCTCCAGTTTCACCTTCCTGCTCGCCCGGCACCACCCCCGGGACTATAAAGCAGAGTTTGTTCCCTTTGCATGTTAAGCTGCCGGTGCCCAGATTGAAGGGGAAACGGTTTGATCCTTCTAAATATGCTTTAGAAAATATTTTCTGTTGATGCTGTCGTTGGGCCATCGGTGCCCCTTGATGTCAGGCCAGGTGGAGGCTGTTACCTCGGTGAAGGGGTTTTATTTTGCAGCGGGGTTTATTGGATTTTCTTCCCCCTTGATTTTTATTTTGGAGCGCGAGAGGCTTTTACGGGGAGCCTGTCGAGCTGCCAGGCTGGATTTGCAAAGCCGGCGTGCGGGCGATGCAATGCTGTTGGTTTTCTTTTAAGCCAGAAACACAAGGCAGGTCCCTGTAGTCGGGCTGCGGCCATGAGCAAACGTGGGTCGTGGTGGGTGCTGCAGCCACCAGAAACAGGCTCGGCTGGGGCTGGGAGGGGAAAGCAGGTAGGGTTTGGGCAGGGAATTTCACAACTCCTCCAGGTCAGGAATAGAAACCAAGTCTCCTGACTCCTGGCTCAGCCCCTTATCTGCTGCATCAGATCACCTTTCTAATAATAATAATAATAATCAGGAATACATAAATAATAATACAAGGTGAGATAGTTACTACTCTTGGCGTTTGGTTTGCTCTGACTTCACCGATAGCCAGCGCTCGCCAAACCCCCGCTGAATCATACCTGCTCCTCCTGAATTGCAACACCTCGGCCGATCGCTCCCCATCTGTAATTTAAATTTTCTGATATGGCGGCGAAGCCTTCGTGGCCAGGCGGGGAGCTGAGGGGGCTGAGCCGTGGGCACGCTTGCCCTGCGCTGTTTGGGCTGGGGCCGTGCCTTTGGCATAATAAGGCAAAACCGGAGGATGGGGCAGCTTGCCCTGGCGCTGGCTCGGTGCGCCGGGGGTTTGCCCTCCCCAGGATGCCATCAAAAGGGCTGCAAGGTCAGCAGTTTGCTGCTATTTCTTTTTTCTTTCTCTGATCTGTGAACCTCAAAATGGTTGTGCTGGAGGAGCAGCTCTTTACGGAGTTCTGTGTGGTACTGATTTGCTCCTTTTGCCTTTATCTTGTGTGGACCCTAAAGGTCAGTCTCTTCCCCCAGCCCATAAATTGCTGATCTAAGGAGTTCAGACCCAAGTTGTGAGGTTTTCTTAAATTTTTCAGATGATTATAGGTTTGTTGGCAGTAAAGGTCATATTTTGATTCGCGGCTTGATCCTGGGGCTTAAATTCACAATTGATGAAAAGTCCAGTCTTGCACTGGAAGGAAAAAAATTAAAACCCCCTCTTTGCTGCATTTTGTTGGTTTGAATCTTCTAATGAACCTGAAATTTAAAAAAGATACTCCCTTTGCCCTTCCCTCCCTGCAGAAACCCTTGGTGTGGAAATACTGGCTCGCGGGTGGGAAGCCCAGCATGGTTTTTCCCGGTGCAGCTGCCACTGGGTGGCTCTCGGGCATAGCACCCCTCGGGTGCACCGGCACCCGGTAAAGCTGCCGGTAAAATCCACCTTTGGCCAAAGACGATGGCTTGAGCAGCTCTCCCG
>NW_010270023.1:22764-23110 GCF_000690775.1 Eurypyga helias | reverse complement strand
TAATGTGTGTGTATATATGGTTTTTTACATATATGTATGTAAATACATCTGTGTGAGGATGCATGTGCATATATAAGTGCCTGTGTGAAAACAGATGCATTTTTTTCCTCCTCCTTGGCTGGAGTGTCGCAAATGAGCAGGACACGGTGTGTGTTGGCTCCTGTTGTGCAGGATCAGCGCTGGCCAGGGCTGGAGGCTGGACGTGGGGCTGGGGAGGGGCTGGTGTGAGCGGACAGAAAAGCACCCTTAATGTGGAAAGAATTGGCCATTTGTCTTGGTATCCTGGGAAAGCCCTGGGCATCGTCTTCTCAGATGCGGCGGAATTCCTCCAGCAAATGTTCTCGTG
>NW_010270023.1:18106-22754 GCF_000690775.1 Eurypyga helias | reverse complement strand
GAGACGTGGCTGGGCTCCACGCCCCACCTCTGAGCATCCCATTCATCTTCCACCCCTGTCCCATCGCTTCATCTCGGCCCTTGAGCAAGTCTTTTAACTAAAGCTGCGCCCAGAAAAACTTCTGAGGAGTTTGAAATCAAGTCGAGTTGGGCGAGAAATCGCAGGGAAGTGGGTGACAACCAGAGCCCCTCATGGGGCCAGGGGATGGACCCTGGATGGGAGGACCAGGAGAGCTGGACCACAGGGTTGAAGCCACCCAAACACACCCAGTTGACGGACCCACAGCAAAGCCAAGGGCTGATAATGGTGATGCCTTTGGCCGAGCCACCGACTCTGCTGCTATGCCGTGGTCCCCGACAACCCCTGCAAGCCCCCCCGCAGGCTCCCTCCAAAGTGCCCCGCTCGCTCGTGCTGAGATGATATTTTTTCTTGTGCTCAGGCTCTTTCTGGGTTAGATCTGGAGCGAAAAAGGACATTTTTTTCAAGTTGACACCTTAGCTCTAAACAAATGGCGCAGCGGGTGCCAAGTGTTGACATACTTTGTACAAACAGGAAGTAATAAAATATTTTAACTTCCTGTGGAATTTCCTATTTTTTTTTTCCTCCCCCCTTTCTCTGCAGCTCTTTATTTAGCAAGAGCCCGACTTGGCCGAGCCGCAGCCCGGGTGCAAAGCCCTCTCGCATCCACAGCTGCCTGCAAAATAATCCACAAGAGGCAGAAGGTGGAAAAATGAATAGCTGGAAGCTATGCAGGGATGTTTAGTCTGTTCCTGTCTAAATGGGAGCATCTCCAGGGCCTCCCCTCTCACACCCACCTGCTGGATCCCTTCCCCTTCCCTGCCCGTGCTTTCCCATCCTCTCTGCTGTTGCTTTTTCTCTCCTCGTCCCACTTCCCCCTTTGCAGCAGCAGCCCCTTTCTGCCCATCTCCTGGGAACTCTTGTGCAAAATTCCTGTTTTCTTTTAAATGCCTTTTTTTTTTTTTTCCCTCCCCTTTGACTTTTTTCTTGCTGCTATTCAGTCTTCCTTAACCTCTCTGCTCCTTTTATAAAACCCCTTTGCCCTTAACTCCTTGTTTCTGATTTCCACCCCATCCCTGCTGTCCTGGCCACCTTGTCGAGGAGGAAAGGGAGACCATGAGGATTTGATCACCCACCATAACCCTTGTGGGGAAGCCCATCTATACCCAGCCTTGCTCACCCAGGGTAAAACGCATCGGTGTGTGCAGAGCCCCACGTGCCGGTGCCGGGGAGGTGGGAAGGGGTGGGAGGCAGCCGCGTTGGGATGTGCAGAGCCCTCTCTGCTTCCATGGCCAGGGCTTGGACACCTTTGAGTGTAAAGTTGTGACCCACTCAGCCACAGCAGCAGTGTGAACGTTCACAGAAGTGCCAGGGGTGGTGGTTGGTGTCTCTGGTGCTGCTCATTCTGGGGGTGTGTGTCACATTCAGTGTTTTTGGTCGTGTCCCTGCTTGGTGGGACCACAGTAAGTGCCAGGAGTGCATCCCCATGCGATGTCTGCTGGGCTTGGGTGGGGAAGAGGAGGGGACTTGTGGCTGGGCTCCCCTCAGCCAGCCAAGAGTGTTTTACACCCCCTCTCCATCTTGTCCCTGCAGAGATTTTATGGCTGGGCCCCATCCTGCTCAGGCATAAAATCTGCTGCATGGCCACTTTTCCCTCCCAGAAAAGGCTTCTTCCCGCCATGTCCCTGAGGAGGGAGCAATGGGGCCATGCTGGGAGTGGTGCCACCCTGGAAGGGACAGCCCGGCAGCCACCGCGCTGGCTCACCCCAAGCCCCTGTTCCCTGTTTGCGTGGCACATAGCCAGTGGGTGGAAAGGCTTCTCACCTCCCACGGCTCTGAGTTGTTTCCAAGAACTGCTTGCTTTCTGCTTTCATATTTTTGAGATCCTCAGCTGAGTGAGGATTTCCCTCCCCACCTGCTCCCCACACACGACGTCAGCTTGAGCCGCAGCCCGGCTTCCTGCTCTCGGCTGGGAAACAAAGAGCCTGGGATGTGCGGAGAGTGGAAACCCCCTTGTCTGTGCAAGGTGTTTGTGGCATCTGTGTCCCCGGGGTGCTGGTGGCCAGTGGGTGCAAGGCTGCGGCTTGGGTGCTGGCTGCCCTTCAGCACTGTGTGCGTTGGGGGCTCTGTGCTTCAAGCATGGGGTAAAAAAGCAAAAATAAAATAGGAGAAAGAGAAAAACTCCAGGGCTTTGCCACTGTTAACAGGGGGTGGCTGAGGGAGGAAGGTCCCCATGGCGCTGGGTGCCCCCAGCCCTGCTGTAAGGGCACTTCTTCCAGCAGCAATTGCACTGCCTGGATGGCAGCTGGGGAGGAGGATGGGTTGTATCAGCACTTGCTGGCGATGACACACACCTCACTGTGGCTTTTCTATCCATCTCGAAGCCGTGCTGATGAAAGCGGCGCCCCAAACCACCCCACCGGACCCACCAGCTCGGGCACACCTTGGTGCTGCTGCCTACACCCCGTATCTCACCACCTCCATCTCAGTTCTCCTCCCACACCCAGCGCCTCACCAGCCCCAGCTCCTTGAGCCTCGGCGCGATTGCAAACTGCCCTGAAAAAGCCTTTCTCACTTTTTTTTTTAATGTGCATCATTTATTCCTAGTGGATGCTCCAGCTTGAGGCTAGAGAGAAAAAGGTGCAGGACCCTGTTAGCAAAGGAAGCAATGCCCACGCTACATTCCCCATCCCTCGTGGCTGCAGATGAGTCTGAGCTTCCCTCCCAGAAAGAGCAAAGCTGAAACCCTATTTTATTCATGGAAAAGAGGTGCAATATTCCACCCCATTAATCAGAACAAGGTCTGTAGAGACCCCAATATGATGCTAACAACTAGCAATCACCCAGCATCCCTGATGAGAAGGTGCTGCCCTAGTTCCAGCCCCCCACCCTGCCCAATTTAACCCCCAGATTCTGGGCAGGGGAGGGGGAGGCTGGGGACCCAAGGTTTCACGGGAGGCTGCGTTGGGAAGCTCCAGCGCTTTAATTCAGGTGGTTGCATGTGGTGGGAGGGACCGTCTCCAATCTCTGCTCAGCACAGGGCTCGACCCCCCAAACCAGCTCTGCTCCCCCGTGGCCCCCGAGCACGGTGGGGCTGTGTTTATTTGCAGGCGAGGGCAGCTTGCCCGGAGCCCAGGCTGTGCCGCGGCTGGGTGAGGCCGAAGAGCTGAGTCAGCCCCTTTGGGCTCACTGGCGGCAGGGCTCGGATTTGGGGGGTTTTGGCGGTGTGGGCTTCCCCGTGGTATGACCTTCCAGGCTCTTGTTTGTTTTTCCTGGGGTACAGAAGCCCTCTACAAACCTGATTCCTTTAGCGGTATCGTATTTTTTGTGTCTAAATGGCTTAAATGCCACCAAAAGTACAACATGATGTGTTTGTGCTGCAGAGTTGGTTATTTCCTTGCTAACTTTTAGGGTTTAATGTCTTTAAAAGCACTGATGGTTTCTGGTGAGATTTCTGACTCCTTGGTAATTGCTTGTAGCAAAGAGCATTTCTTTAGGGCTCCTCTCATTTGCACCATTTTGGGGGAAGAGAGAGAGAAAGACAAAGCAGAAATATTTCCGTTGCCTTTGAGAGAAGTGGCTGTGTGAGGGTCGCACAATTAACTGATACAGTCTGTAAATTCACCCGTCGCATCCCGACCCCGCTGGACACTGCTTCATGGAAGGGAAGCTGCTGGTACTTTTGGGAAAGGCGGAGCTGCTCTTGGGAAGCGGTTCCGATGCCAGGAACCCCATGGCAAAGCTGTTCACCCCCCACCCCAGCAGGGATTTTGGCTGGCCTGTCTCGGGATGCTTTGTTGTGTGGACCTGTGCTGCGGGGGGATTTGTGTGAATCCACACCGTGCTCCCTCCCCACGGCGGGGGAAGAAAGGTTGTCTCCTGGCTTTGTTGTGATTTGAAGCAAGTTTGAGAGGAGACAGAGACCTGGAAGAGGTCTGTGGGGCTCAGGTGTGCTGCAGGGAGGCTCAGGGTGATACATCCTGGCCCTCCAGGATGCCAGCCCCGTGAGTCTGGATGGTGAAATAAAATCTGTAGTTCTCCCATTCCTGGGACGTGGGGAAATTGGGATCTACTGAGTGGCAGACATGGACATGGGTCACTGAGGGAAAGCCTAAAATAGCTGAGGATGAAGAAGAGGGAGTGGGGCAGTCGGATGGGATTATGGGATGGGAGCCAAAGAGGAGCAAGAGCAAAATGATCCCCTATTGCCATATTCCTACGGGGAATTTTGGGACCCTGTGGTCTGCAGCGTGCCCTGGGCAGTGACGCCCCGTGTTTGCTGTGTCTTTTACCCTCGGAGAGTTGCTGCGGCTTTGGGAAGTGCTTGGAGAAGAGCTTAATAAATTATTTGAGGGTCTTGCGCGTCTCAGAAGCTCGACTGGAGACCCAGGACGGGGGCTGCGTCGTGCCAGTATTGTACGAATTCAGATCTTTATCTTGGCAAAAAGGCTTCCTTGTGGGGATGCGTAAAACTTGAACTTGAGATGTTTCTGTAATTAAAAGCAGGCTCAGTGCTGAAGTGCTCCCGTGGGGTGACAGTTTTGGATATTATTAGGGTCTTTTGTTTTATTCCCCTGCTTGTCCTTAGCCAGATATAAACATGCAGACATTCCCCAGTTTGTCCGGGAAT
>NW_010270023.1:8259-18089 GCF_000690775.1 Eurypyga helias | reverse complement strand
GGGGAGGGGAAAGGCAAAAGGAAAAATAAGAGCAGAAGTAAAAAAAAAAAATGGCAACTAAATCAATCAAACCAACAAGATCATTTAAATAAATAAATGACCTCGCCACTTCCTGGACAGTTATTTGTTGATGTAAAATTGCGATAGTTTGTTCTAATTTAAAATGCGATGCTTAAAATATGCTGATTTCCCACTTCTTGAGATGTGTCCCCTTCCCTGGGGAGGAAGAGGAGGAAATCCTGAGTTATACTTTCTCGCTTCCCTATTAACTTTCTGCTCTGGACGCGCTGCAGCCATTTGACATGGGTGTTTAAAGGAACCCCATGGGCTCCCTACAGCCGCCCGGGAGCTTCGGCCCCGCTGGTGCTGGCGAGGGACTTGCCATGGTGCTTCCCTGTGGTGGCCACTGGGGATTGGGGGGGACATCAGGCTAATCCCAGCCATGCTCCAGCCTCTGGTTTTGTCAGATGGAGCCTGTGCAAAGCTCATGGATCGCTGCTTCTCCCCACGCTCATCCAGCTCCGTGGAGGGTCCTTCCTGGAGGAGTGAAAGGGCTTTGGATGGGGCGTAGGCTTTTTGAGGTGTCCTGAAACAAGGCAGGCATGGGAAATGTTCAGTGGGAATGGAAGGTATTTTAATATTGTAGTTTTATTGGTGTTTTCTCTGCCGTCTCTCCAGCTGCTGTTGGGGTTGTTGGTGCCTGGGATGGGGCACTTGCATGGATGGTGCCCGAGAGCCCCGGCCACCTTGTGCCTCCTGCACAGAGACTGCTCAGCTCTACCTCACCCTTCCCTGTCCTGTTTGCTCTTTGGATGGAGACAAATGAACAGCAAATGCTGGCCAGGGCAAGGGGCTGGGAGGACGGCGTGACATCGGTGCCATCACCGCACACCCGACCAGGCAGCTTGAGTGGGGCACGATGCGTCGCCTGCTCTCACCCTCCATCTGCCAGACCCCCTACAAACCTCTTTAACACCCCAGTAACTGGGGCCTTTGCAGTGAGCAGCCGGGCAGGAGGAAAAGGATGAGGTCAAACCCTTGTCTCTCAGAGCATGCAGGAGGCCTGGGGGTTAGTGGGGCAGCAGGTGGCCCCAGGGTGGGGAGGGATGAGGAGACGGCGGCACGAGGCTCAGGGCTCCTGAGTTCATGCAGGAGCCCTTGCAAATCGGTACTTGCTGCGAAGGAGGGTTTCTGTGTTTATATTCCCATCGCTAATGTGTTTTGATCCCAGCGGGGAAATTTGCACCCTTCAGTATCTGCCGAGACCGTCCGGGGCATTGTTTTCCCGCAGAGGCAGTTCGGGACCGCTGTTGATACATGCATCACAAGCAATTATGTTAAACTACCTCCTCCTCTAATTTCTTATAGGCACTGCTACCCAGTTAACCCCTTCAGGGCCAGATCCTGCAAAGACAAGGCTGGGGGAGTCAGGGCTCAGCTCTCCAGGGGGGTGGATGAAAATCCCTTGGGGAGAAAAGCAGTGGGTTTCTGTGGGTTGGGCTATTCAGGATGCCCAGCCCCATGAGGGACCCTCTCACCCCTTGGTAGGGCACGGGGATGCCCCGGGGGCATGCCTGGGTGCCGGGGGCTTGCAGAGCAGGGACAAGGGCTGTCCGACTGCACTCAAAGCAATGGGTTTGCATCGCCTGGGCCTTTGGTGCTATAGCTCGAGGGAGTAATCCCAGCCTCAAAAGAAGTGTTAGTAGAGCAACTGAAATTATATGGGCTCCAGTAAATTCACCCCTCTAATTATTTTATTTGCCACATATAGTAAATTCCACCTCTCCTTTTATAATCACTTGGCGCATAATAACTTCAAAATCATTTCGCTTGAAGATGACCAATATTTTCTAAGCAAATTATTGGGAGTCAGAACAGGGAAATTGTTTTTGCTTGCATTGTACAAAGAAATCTTTGTTGATATTGGTTGCAACGCCTGCTTTCAAAAGCTTTGGAAAACCCCAGGGCACAATTCTCAGCCGGGGTGGAAGAAGCATACCTGCTCCTGGCTTTGAAAATAAATCCAAATCGGAGAAGCAGGCATTGATAATGTATGTGGAAGGGATTGAACTGGAGCAAAAGGATCCTCTGGGTGTATGGGGGATGTTTGGAGAATTAGGTTTCATTGAAGGCTTCTTCCAGAAGGATGTTGGTGATGCCGGGTGCAGGGGCGAGGTGCTGTACAAATAAATAGCCAAAGAAGTTCCTGCTGGGTCCAGCTGAGTGGCCCAAAGGGAGCTGTGCAAAGGGACAAGTGGGCTGGACTGGGATGAGGGTGACGGGACACATCAGCAGTCAAAAGGAGTATTTGTGAGCAAGGATTTTCCTTCACACAGGGGCAGTGTTTTGCCCCATGCCTCAGTTTACCCACTTGTAAAGTGGATCTAATAACTCAGTGGGCAGCAGGTGACGTGGGAGCATTGCACATGTGGAGGCTGTTGTTGTTGGGGGGGGTTATCCTGCTGTAGTTTGGACTGCGTGTTGCAGGGTTATTATTGCAATGCGGCCCTGCTGCCCTCAGGCAGGATTTGCGAGCTCAGGAGGACAGTGCGAAGGGTCACGGATTGGAAAAGAGGGGGGGGAAAAAAAAAAAAAGCAATGCTAAAAGGCAAGTTTCATTTCAGGGAAGACAAGAGCTAAAGGACCAGAACTATCAAACAAAACCGCAAGATCACATCAGATGTCAGGGCAGGACACATCTCGTTTCTCCCTCTCGAAAGGGCTTATCAGCGCAACCAATCACTTTAATGATGTGGTGGAGGGAGGAAGAGGATTTGACTCAGAGTGAGATGAAATTTAGTTCCTAAGACCCTTCTCTTCCGCTGCCGGAGACCAGTCACCTGTTCTGCAATCAGCCAGAGATAAATCATATCCTGCAGCGGAAGGTGCTTAGACATGATTTTGCATTATTTTATCTTACTCTTTCCAGTGAATCTACACGCTGTAGTGGCAGAGAGGGAGAGAGAGGAAGAAGAGGGACCCAGCAAGCGGAGAGCATCCTCAGTGCCTGTCTCAGCCTCTGAACCCAGGGATGACAGCACAGGGAAGGCGTTGAGCAGCCAACCCCCATGCTGCTCTCCGCACGGAGGTTCCTAGCCAAGCACATCCCAAAACCGTGTAGGGGAGCAGGCAGCAGCTCGGCAGCCCCATGCTGCCCATGAGGCACGGCATAGCCCCCCAGCCTGGGGTTAGCCCATGCACAGCGCTGCTTTCTTGGCTTTGGAGGAGCAGCTTGCAGAGAGGATTGAGGGTGCTGTGCAGGTAGCGCTGCGCTGTGCATGTTGGCAAAGCTTGGCAGGAGCTGTAATTATCCAACATACCAGCCAGTCTCTGGAGATAGAGCTTGGAGCTCAATCCTGGGATCAGGGAGATATTAGCATTCAAATGTCAGGGCTCAGCTCCAGCTCTGTCCTAGGGCAAAGGGGAAACCCAGCGCTCAGCATCCCCAAACCTTGGGAAAGTTTGGGTCTGGTGTGGGTTGCGCTTGCGTTACCCAGAGCACAGGGGCAGCTGGCAAAACGCCGCTCTACCCAGTCAGCTGCTGCGTGGCCCCGCAGCGTCGGACACATCCCATCACCACGGCACATTCCTTGCACAGGTCTGAACCCAACAGATGGTCCTCCCCATCCTGGGCAGAGTATCCTTAACCAGTGTTACCCAAAGGAATTTGATGTGCTTGCCCTAATGGAACAGGTTATTAGCTGGGGAAAACCAGCTATACTGGTACCACGCAGGTCCCATTTCAAGTTGTTAGATAGCAGGCATTAACTCACAGTAAATTGGCATCACTCCACTGATCTACGTAGTGACAGCTAATATATGCAGCTGAAAATCTGATCTCAGACGTGACTGAGGCAATACCAGCTGGATGTACTTGAGATCTGTCTGCTTCCTCCCAAGCACCCAGCTTTGAAACCTTTGAATCAGGGGCTTTGCCTAATTCCGTGAGAACTGGATCACAGCCCATAAATGAATTTTACCTTCCTGGAAATGGGAGCAACTGCAGAGAAGTCGGCAAGGCTGGTGGTTTTTGCACCCGGTTATGAAAGTTCCTGTATTTCCCGCAGATGTGCACCGATCTGCTGGTTTGTGACACGCAGGGTGAAGTTTTCAGATCTGCAAATCAAAACTTTTGAAACCCACCTAATTCACCCCGCAGTCTCAGAGTCAGATTTTTGGAAGTCTTTCAGGGTGGAAAGACACGGGAAAGCACTTGCGGGGATTTTCAGCAAGGCACGAGTGAGCTAAATGCTTAAACCCGATGAATTTTACCCAGTCTGCTGCTGAGAATGCCTCCAGCTTTACCTGTGCTGTGAAGTGCTTTAAATACTTTTTCTAATCCAGAAAGACTCAGTCTCCTTGCTGAAACCCTGGGAACGGGGAGCCCGCGTCCTTCAGGGGTTTGTGCTGAAGTTGCATGGAAATTTGGGCATGATGTTCCTTCTGATCCGAACATGGACCACAGCTCTTGCATCCCAGGGGATTTTTGGAAATGCTACCCTAGATTTCTGTTAAAATATCTGAATTAATGCCCTGTTTTGCTTTCCTTCCAGAGGGCTCAGTTTTGGGGTCTCCCGGTGTAATAAAAGGCCACCATAGGATTTCTCACTTGCAAGGCCTCCCCATCGCAGGGTGGGCAGGGAGAGAGGCAGGGGCAGAGTCAAGGGACCGACCCATAAGTGAGAGGAGACTAGGGGCGCGCAAAGCCAGCTAATCAATACCAGGCTGCTTAGCACGAACATCCCTCCCACTGCTGGAGCTTCAGACAGTAAAAAACCTACTGTAAATGCAACATATCTCTGTGCTTCCTGCCAGCTGGCCAGGAGCCAGCCTATTTCCTTCAAAAAGAGGGATATTTATTTTCATCCTTTTAGAGGCAGCCAATTCATCTCAGACCACCACCAGCTAAAAAAGCTTTATAAATTAGCAGCCTTTTTTTTTTTCTTTAATTCTCTCCCCCACCCCCTTAAATATTATTTTCCTTTCGTTGTTCAAGTCGGTGTAAATCCTCTGCCAGGACATGCGAGCCGAGGCGCATTGCGACACACTCCCCTTTCTCTCCAAGCTGGAGAAAGACAGTAGCAGTAGTGTCTCACGAAAGCCAGAGGAAACCAAGGCAAAGCCTCGCCGTGACTGATTCTCTTTCCAAATGGCGTAAGCAGGCCAACTTCAAACATGTGAATAATGAGTTATCTGTGCTTGACTTTGTTCGGCAGCAGAAGAGACGGTTCCTTCTAACATTTCGCTCCTGCTCCCTCCTGTGAACTTCTGGGCTTCAACTTTTAGAAGTGGGCTGGTGTAACGTTGGCACTTGCTGGCTGCTGCTGCTCACCGGAGCTTGGTGGGATCTCCACCATCCTCCGAGGAGATGTCAGGCCTGAGCCCCTTCCAGCTGCTGGCACTGCAGGCAGCCCCGTTGCTGTCTCCTCTCCTCCCTCTGTCACTGGCCGTGGGGCTCCACCAAATTCTTGGCCATGAATTTCCCATGGCGAGTCTCGAGCTGGAGGTGGGTTTCCAGGGGAAACCCGAGGGATGATCGTGTTTTGTGTTGTAGGTGTGCAAGGATGAAACCACCCCACCATCTGCTGCAAGGGACAGGCCTGCTGTTCCCATAACACAGGCGTTTCACATGTGGCTTGTTTCTGGAGCACATGCTGGGACTTGATAGTCCAGACGAGACCCAGACTGGGAAAAAATTCCACCCTCTGTAGAGGATTGGTGCATGTCTCTGAAGTACCTATTTTGAGGGCTACAAGAGGGATTTGAAAGGTGTTTTGCGTATTGAGCCGGAGTTTTATCCGCTACCGATTGCTTTCTTGTGGTCCGTTCTCGCGGACGTGTAGAGACTAAGCTGCTGGGTTGTGTGCAGCGTGGCTGCACGGGCCACTCCTGGTGAGCTCCTAGGCTGAGCCTGAGGTTTGGCTGTTGAAGTTTGAGCAAAGCCTTTGGTGGAGGATGGTGGGGCTTTGCCGGTGGGATGCTTGGAGCCTTGCTTTGAAGGTGGATGAGTGGGGGCCTCTGTGGCCACCGGTGGCTCGGCTTGAGCTGCTGCCCCAACCCACACTACTGTCTCCTGGTTCTTGTCTCCTCAGTGGAGCTAAGAAAATGATCTGCAAATGTGTGTGTTAATGAACATCCCCCCCCTGAGCTAAAACACTCCATGTTTCCTTCGCTCCAGCTTGCTGCCAGCGTTTCGCAGCAAGACGCCTGGGGAGGGCCAAGCCACTTCCCACCATCTGCTCTCCCGTCCTTCGGTAGCATGGGGCTACGGCAGGGGACAGGAACGAATGTGATGACACCCAAATCCGAACCTGCTGAGGTTGGAGAGCAGGCCGTGCAACTCCTTGTCTCTCCCAACTGTAACCCCTTCTACATCTAAACGGATAAATCAGGGGGCTGAGACCCCCAGGCATGCCAGGGAGAGTGCAGCACGCACTGTTTTGCTGTCTGCATTCCAAGGAAACACCCAAAACTTCCAGTATGCTTCTTATTACCAGTCTAAAGTGTCAGATTCACATTGGCTCGTCCAGCTGGGAAGTGTTCAATGGGACCGTTTGTTTGATATGCTGAATACAGATCTTGTTATTGCATCAGGATCGTAGGCGATCTGTCAATGTTTACGTCGTGTCATGTTCAATATCGGAGCTAACCGATTCGGAAACCCGATCCAGCATTAAAACCCTCGCACTGTTGACAAGAAATGTCTAAGGTCAGTAGCTGCTATCATTTTGTACTGCTAAGGACTGGTATTTCCATAAATATTGACCTGCAAGGCAATGCCAGCACAGCTGGAAACACAGTGCAGAATCTCCAACCCAATGGCAGGTTTCGTGCCCCAAAATTCACAGGTTGGGCATGATTAAGACTTCTCAGACAGATTTCTTGGGATGAGGTCTGAAGCTGTTTGAAGTCGATTGAAAATCCACCCACTGCCTTCGGAGGCTTTGAGTCAGTCCTTGGGTTAAGCTCGAAACCACCTTCCTCTTCTCTAAGGTATGAGCTATTGTTCACTTGACGGCCTTGGTTTCCTCTCCGTGACAGCTGTGGGTAGATGGGGAAGGGCTTTTAATGAAGCCAACCGCTGCAGAAATTCAAAAGCTCAGGTTGTTCTGGTGAAAGAAACCCATTAATAGCAATGCTCTCTTGCGTGACAAAGTCTGACGTCCCTAGCTCTAAGTGACAAGCGGCAGGAAGTTCTGGGGAGACAGCCTGTACCAAAGAGGGTTGGCAGTCCGAGCTGGTGGGGTTTAACTCATTCGCTGCCTTGTTTCGTACGGTTCGGCGCTGCCGGGTCCCAGCCGTGGAGATGGGGTTGGAGACAAACCGGACAAGGTCTGGGAGAACTGGGAAGCGCCCTGATCCCACCGCAGCTCTCCTCTGGGTTTTCACCCCTTTTGAAAGTGTTTGCCTTGACTCGTGTTTGCATCGAGTTTCCTACTTTCTTTTTATCAGGATGGTTTTAGGTTTTGGGGGTTTTTGCTGGTAATTGCTGGGTCTCCCCGCAAACCATCTCCTTCTAGAGGGTGGAAGTACAGCACTGCTATTTACTTGAGGCTTAAAAACCCTACGGCGCTGTGCCCGCGTTCAGACAGCATGGGGACCGGAGCAACCACAGTGCAGCATGATGCAGCCACATGAAGCCCTCGGTTAAGTCGTACGGCTGAATAATCTTTAAAAACATTATCAGCATACAGATCACTTGATTTATTTTTCAGGATTTTCTCCATCACATGCCAGATACTACCGCAGGATAGGGTTTCAGCTGAGATAGAGGCAGAGAATTTAATTTCCATTAAATTTCTGTGGAACTTGGTCTTTGAAGTCCTTTTGGCTCCTCTGCTAAGCTCTGCCTGAGAAAACTGGTTAAAGGAAAAACGTAAACCGATTTTTCTTCTTCCGGAGTCGATGCTCTCCCGTCCGAGCCGTCCGGCGTCTCCGCAGACAGCCTGGCAAGTGCAGCCTGAGCGTGACGAGCCAAGCAAATGCGAGATCAGAAGATATCAGACATCAGATTTAAAGAGGGGGAAGTCTGGGGACTTTCTGTGACTTTGCTATAAATTGACACCAAGCTCACGCTACGCAGATGTGAGGGGGGAGCGAAGGGGGGGTGTGAGCAAGAGGTGGCTGCGTTTTTCGTCTTTTAAACGTGTCGCTTTTCTTCTTAAAAGCCACTGAGAACTGAGCTTGACTTGGTGGATGTTGGGCCATAGGGCTGGATCTGATAAAGCTCAGCTCTCAAGAGCTGCAGAAGGGTTTCTTCTCAGCTCCTCTCCTACCTCCCCGGCATGCCTGCACACCTCCAGTGCCCCCGAGCTCTGCTCTCGATCACGCCGGGATAAGGCGTTTGCCACCTTGGGAAGGTCCTTTCATGGCAGGTGCAAAGGGCTGGGGGTGTTGCACGGCTTTCTGGCTGCAGCAGGTACAGAGCAAGGAGAATCCAAGGTCTGAACCCGGCACGGATGTAAAACTGAAGCATCTCGGGCTTCTCTGGAGTCCCTCCAGCTTTGTGCGGGTGTAACTGAGACTGGAATCCGGCCCAGAGAGAGTGAAGCCGTTCGGCGATGATTAATATAGTAAAATGCGAAAGTTATGTATCAAGTGTATTTCATGCGCCTCTTGCCTCGGGCCAATTAGCATAAATTTAATAATTATTGCCCTGTTCCAGCAGCTGCTACCTAAGGAGCTGGGAGTGCTTTACAAATGCTCATTAGTTGCTGCCCTGGCTGGGGGAGGTAGGTGAATCGTCTCCCCATTTCACGGGTAGGAAAAGAGGAACAGAAAGCAGCAGAGATGGCCAAGGTGTGGTGCCGTGGCCAGGCTGCTCCCTTCCCTCCTTCCGTTCCCTCTCCAGGTCGGTTTGGCTCTGGCTCCGTTGGGTGCGCAGAGCTGGGGAGGGGGTTGGAGTGAGATGAGGGTTTATTCTTTGTGCACTGGGCCAACGCTGTAGAAAATACTTAAAATCTGATGTTTCCTTTGCTGTTTCCCCAGACACCATCCTGCTGGGGTTTCTCCTGCTTTGAATATGTACCCCCTCCTTGTTCGGGGCGAGTGAGGGCTGGTGTGGGCTGGTCGCTCAGGCACGGCACAGGGCACCCTGACCCTGCCGTCTGCAGCCTGCTCCTTGGTCAGATGCTGACTTGACAGACCATCTGGGGCCTCCCGCATGGGTCAGCTTGTATCCCTTCTTCAGCAGGCTTCATGTCTGAACTGCGAGCTGTTCCCGTGTGTGCGTGCCGTGCAAAGCCCCCGGGGAGCCGGTCTCTGCCGGAGGCACCACGCGTTACCCCCGTACGGATACTAGCAATCCGCGAAGATGGAGGCTGCTCTGACTTTGTGTTTAACCAGGCCGCTCTAGCCAAAGGGTAACTGATTAGATATCAGACTCTCTTATCGTATTCCAGGGCACAGACAAAAGCTAGAAGACCAAGCCAAACCCTTCACCGACCGCTACGGGGAGCTGGAACGGCTGCGCCAGTCCATGAGAGTCACCCCAACAACACCCAACCCCCGCGGATCCCTCAGCACCCCAAGCCACTTTGGGTCCCAGGCTCAAACTCCAATACAAGGTAACTGGCTGGGGGCCCCAGCCTGGCGTCGCACCCCGAACCCTTGTGCTCCTGCCCGGCCTCTCCCTCTGGATGGTGTTTTAGGGCTGAAGTCCAGCTTTTCCCTGGGGAAGGAGCCCTGCCTGCGGGACAAGCTAGGAAGAGGTTTGGTTAGCTTTTCTGACCCTGGAAGCCCTTTTGCAGCCATTAAATCATAAGTCCAGGCAATTTCGCTCTGTGCACTGTGAGATATGGCACTTTAGGAAAAACTGAGCAGCTTCAGCA
>NW_010270023.1:7184-8233 GCF_000690775.1 Eurypyga helias | reverse complement strand
GCAGGAACGTGAGGGAGATGAGAGCAGCATACTTTGAATCCAGCAGCTTCTTTGACATGAAGGCGCCCGCGTAGACAGTTAAGCAGCAACTAGAAAGGGTGTATTACACTTTACATGCTAATCCAAATGGTTTCTTATCTTGTTGCATTGTTTTTATGCCAAGTCTGGTGATCCATCACCCAGCTCCAGCATAATTCCCCACACGTATGCACACCTGCATGGGCGCACGCGTGCACACACACACACACACAGAGGCTTTGCTCTTCCCATATTTGCCATCAGCATAGCTGAGCCCTCGGGCGTTCCCCATGAAATCTGCATCGTAGCTTCTTGCCAGGAAAGAGGTAGGGATTGCCACCAGTGTTACTCGAGAGAGGTCGGTCTCTTAATTCCCGCACATCTGAATTTCAGCCCCAAACTAAGCATTGTGTTTGAAAATACCCTTGTTGCTCCCGGCTCGCTGCACTTCTCAGCACAGCCAGACGCCACCACGATGGATTAAGGGAGACCGTTCTCTTGCCCGCAGGTGAAACGTGCTCCCTTTCCATGCATTTTTCATCTCGGCGTTGTTTTCCTTTGAAATCCAGCAGAAATACTACCGGGGATTTAAGGGATAGCATTTAAGCTGTTTGCATTTTGGGTTTTGGTGACTGGAAGGTTTCACACTGAAAAGTTCGACAGCCTTTACGCTGCACTTTCAGAAGTGATGTAGATGTTTGAAAACCTCAGTGTCATTGGCAAAGAGGGTGTCTCAGGTGCAAAAAAACATGTTTGAAAATGTTACCTGAACTGTAAAATCTGCCCCGCTCCTCCCAACCCAAAATTACTGTGAAAATTTAATTTATTTCTCATTGAAATGCAAATCTTTATGCTTGGAATTTTCATTGATATTAGCCCAGCTTATGAGAAGAACCCGGGTATTTTGTGCACGGTTATTGTTTGATTTTCGTTGAAAAAAGCAAGAGGGAGAGAGAGAAAGAGTTTTATAGGCTCGTCTCATTGGCTGCATAATAGAGATTCTTGGGGGAAGGAAAAAAGATGCGTATTTC
>NW_010270023.1:0-7151 GCF_000690775.1 Eurypyga helias | reverse complement strand
TTTGGAGCAAAGAATCAGGTGATGACACAAATTCAACGAGAAAAAAATGTGACTGGCCACAAGCTACCGTCTGTGCCAAATTCCCAAATGTCAAGTGACAGCAGGAGTGGAGACACACAAAATTAGCCATCTAAAATCATTCCTGCAGAGTGAATCCAAAGTACCAGGAATGCTGCAAAAGGCAGTTCGTGCACGCTCTGCTCTTGGCTCCCTTGTTCCCAAGTTGGAGGAACTGTCTTAAAATTACTGTGGGTTCTTACCAGCGTAACTGGGAGCAGAATCAGCTCGGTAGTTTTAATCTCAGCCCTGTCCTTTTGACACAACACTGACTATAACCAATCATAATAGTAAAAAAAACACTAACCCTCTTTCACACACAGACGGCTTATTCACAAAGATCATAATTTTTACCCAAGCAAGTGGAGCCCGGCCCATGCCAAGAATAACACAGGAGTTAACAGGCCTGTAATTCTCACGACTTGGCACGTTCTTAGGTAACACACACGAGAAGCCGATTAGCAAAAAGCATAACGAGATATTGGTTAGGAGGTACGAACGGGGCAGGCTGGAGTTCATCCGGCCCTTGCTATCCTTTACCTGGGTGTTTCCCAGCCTTAATGTTTTTAGCATCCTTGCACCCCTGTGCATTTTAATCCCTAAAAGGGGGCCAGCGAGGGTGGAGAGGCAGATTTTCCCTCCATAAGCACCTTTGTCCAGCAGCCCTCCGCTCGTGTGCCGGAGGTGCTTGGCCTCCCGGTTCTGCTGATCGAGCACTTTGCACAAGTGCTTCCTAATCCGCTTCTGGCAAAACCAGGCTGGGGAGCCGAGATGCTCCAAAACAGCCTCGGCCACCAAGGAGAGATTCAGGCACCTCAAATCCCTAAACGCAGCATGTGGGGGTTGTGCTTGGAAGCAGAGAGACACGTAGGAGACAGCGTTTATCTTTGGGAGGACTTGGGGTCCTTTGGAGATGTGTTTGCTCTGGCCCAGTCCAATCTTTCCTCCCTGGGAGCAGAGGCAGCGGCCGCAGTGGAGATCATGGCAAGGACGTCGGTGCACATGGGAGAAGGATCTGGCCCTGGGCCATTTGCAGAAGCCTTTCAGTAAAGCAGCCCCCGGAGGTTATAAATAGCCCCTGTGTAAAATGATCATCCTGAGGTTAAATGGTCTCAAACCAAAAACCTCCCGGTAAGAGAAAACCGATCATTTCTGAAGGGCATGCCAGGAAACATGGGAGGAGAGCATGCTCAGCACCGTGGCCGAGGGGGTCAGATCCTGCTCTCGCGCTGCTTTCCCACTGCCCAGCGTCAGCCTATTTCAGTGGCTTCAGCCTTACTTTACCCCATGCAGGTGTGCAGAGAATCAATCCCTTCCCATGTCTGTCCACCAGCGGGACAGACGTTTGCATCCCTCCACAGACCAGATTTCACTTTGAGGGGGGGAAATAGGGTAATTCTGGGTTCATCCCAGTATCTCTGATGAGAATCTGACCCAGTAGCCAGGCAGGTAGGACAGACAGACCCTCATCTCGCATCAGCCGTCGCTGCTTCCTTGGCTTCAGCAGGGCAGAGCCGTTTGCCTCCGTTGAGCATTTGGCCCAATACTTCTCCAGTGAGGTCTGGAAAATCTGAGGTTTTGAAATGCCGGCTCTCCCGTCTCCGCAGCGAGACACCAAGCTGTCATTAGGATGGCTTGAAATGGTTCCTTATTACGGGGCACGCAGCGCCAGAGCCTTGCGTGCTTGCTTCATTTCGAGTTTTGTCTTCTAGCTTAAAAAAAAAAAATCAAGTAGCTCTCAAAAGTGAAGCAAGATGTTAAAACAACTTGCTTCTGCCCGCCCTCGGCTGCTTCTCGGGGCCCCCTTGCTCCGGGGAAGTGGGATGGGGACAGACACACTGACATCCCGGGGAGAACGGGGATGGTCCTAGCAGCCCCCATTTCTCCGCCTTGCCCTTGCCCATGTTTCAGTCCGTTTTATTCCCGTTGCAACAGAGCAGGACCGCCCACGCAGCCGGCTCCTGTGTTCTAGCTTTGTGGTGGAAACATCTTCAACCACTCAAAAGCAATTGTGTGCATTGTCCGGCAAGATGTAAGGGCCTTGCGTACACCAGAACAATTGCAAAGTGATTTTAAATTTGACCTATTTGGTAACAGAGCAAGCTAGTGTGATTAATGAATTTAACATATCCTTACACACTCTTCATATTGCTCCAGCGAATTCCCTTGGATTCACAGGGAGAACAGTAAACGCTGGATGCTTTTGCAAACTCCGTCCTGCCTCTCCAAGCCTCAGCGTCTGCTGGGCAGTTTGGGGGACATTGTCTCTGCTGGTGACGAGCTTTCAGATCTCCTGGTCTGGAAACTGCTCGCCTTTAACCAGCTTCATTCCCAATCCGTTACTTAAGGCCAGTGCAACGTTTTTAACACAGGCCGGTCATCAGCAGAATGCTTCACCATACGCATTTTAAAGCCAAATCTCTCTCTCTTTTTCTTTTTAAATATACATTTTTAAAGTATTACATTACTTTTAAGAAGCCTCTTGGCATAGGCAGTGAGTGCCCTATTGTTTCCGAAATGCAACGTGGCTGCTCTGAGGTTAAGTCCTGAATTATGGGCCCAGCAAATACACTGAATTGCTGCTTCCTAATCCCTGTCCAGATCGACTTATGGTTTTTTTAAAATATCCGTTTCTTAATGGATAAAAACATTCTACCATGGGCAGAGACTAAATTGTTTCCAAAGGAAGCTAGGCAAGCATTAGTGGGGAAGAAAACATATTGTGGGATTCAGCTTCAGCCTCAAAGGAAGGAATACGCTTAAGATGGGTTTCCTGCCCGCTTTCAGGCTCTGCAGGCTTCTGTGCCTATCTTTAAATGTCTTTTCTGCTCCTCTCAATTACATTTGCCCACGGTGCAGTGGATGTCCCTTAAATGAATTTGGCATGTAACGGTCAGAGATGAACCACAGGCTGGTGCTGGACGGGAGCATCCTTCAAGAGTCCAAGCAACCGCTGCTTTAGCCACTGACGTGCAGCCGCCTCCATCTCCCAGCCACAGCGCGGGGTGCCGACACACGTGAAATAGCAGACCGGCTCGCAACGAGCCCGGCTGAATTTGCCTCAGGCTCCCAGGATGCCATCCTGCCCTCGACATGGGATTTTCCCATGTGCTGGGTTCGGCACTGCCAGGGTCAGACTGCCGGTGGGGAGCCTCCAGCCTGGGGTCCCGTTGCAGGAGGGCACTGCCCGCGTTGTGGGGCTGCGGTGCAGCCCAGGAGCGCGAAGCAGGGCAGGAGCCCTGTCTCCTATTGCCCCATCAGCCTCCCCTATCAGCCTGCCGCTCCGCAGTGGGTTTCCCATGGCAGACTTGGCCTGGTCCAAACCTGCTCGGCAGGCAAGGTGGTCTAGCTGCAGGCTGGGTTGTAAATTCGGCAACTTCCTTTTATGTAGTCAGGGCTTGTTAATTTTTTTTAATACCCTTTGAATACAGGTAAAGAGCAAAGTGCAGGCAGGCTAGAGGGAGTGCCTGCAATCAAGGGAGAGCTTCCCGTTCAGCCCACCCACCCACTCCAATTAACACCGTTAGCTTATTCATTAGCTTTGCGGGATGGAGAGGCAGGGATTGAGTGTCAGGCAGGGGGATGCGGGCAGAGGAGGGCTCCGGGGATGACGAGGGGAAGAGAGAGGCTGTGGCAGGAGGAAGCTGGGAGAACCCGGCTTGTTTAGTCTAGCAAAGGGCAGGCTGGGAGTGGAGCTGATTGCTCTGTGTAAATACATCCAGGGGGTAAACTTCAGGGAGAGAGAGGAGCTAATGTAAGCTATGAAGGACAGTGCTGGCACGGGAGATGGGGCTGAACTGGCCCTGGATAAATCCAGATTGGATGTCAGAAGCAGGATCCTCCTCAGAAGGGCAGGATGGGTCCAATGGGAGCCATCCCAATGGGCTGGGAGGATCCCAATGGGTTTGGAAGTGTTTGCAGAGGAGGTTGCATGATACACCGAGCTGGGAATACCTGGGAATTTCCCTGCCTTGCTGCCCTGCCTGCCTGTACAGACGAGGAGGCTCTTGTCCAGCATATCTGGGGCCCAACCAAAAGTGCTTGGAGCAGAGTTAAGGTCTGCAGTGCTCACCGGGGTAGCTCTGGGGGCTGAGTGTGTCTGCGTGGCAGCAGCGTATGCGGAGGGAATTAGAAAACTGAGCAGCAAATGTGCTCGGCAATCTTGAGGTGGTGCCTGGCGATGCTGCGATAAGCGACGTGTGTTGTTGTGTTTTGGTTTGGGGTTGGGTGGGTTTTTTTTTTTTTTTTCAAGTTCTGCAGAGGAAGTACCTGCACCCAGTTCGTGAGCTGGTGATATCAGATGCAGAACAATCGCTCCATGGGTGTGTAATAACGGATGCTGTTCACACCCTCGTTTTTTTTCAACACCTCCCCTCCTCACCCAAAATAAATGTTACTCTATTTTTTGGGGGGTGGGAGGAAGGGGCCGTTCTCTTTTTTAGTCGTCTCTGACTTAGAAACGAATGAACTTGTTCACATGTGTGACAGAGGCGTGAGAGCGTGCCTGCATGCGTGGGTGGGGAGGAGAGCGGCACCTTCTCTAGAGATGAGCTGGGTCTTCAGAGATCAAATGCATCTCGTGCACCTTCCCAGCCAGAGCAGATTCTCTCCATCCTTGGCCACCTGCCTCTCAGGGATCCCAGATGGAGCTGTTATGATCAGGAGAAGGAAGCAGGGAGGAAGAGAGGTCAGAAAAATGCTGAAAGACAGCTTGGAAGTCCAAGCATCACAAACCGGTAGAGAAAAAATAGCCAAAGGTATATACAGAGAGAGAATTTCTGCCCCTGCTCTGCCTCGCACATGCGTGCGTATTATATACATAAGCATAAAGTATCATTAGAGTTTACATTGTCGTCAGTCATCATGGCATAAGACAGGAAAGGAGGTTTTTTCCCCCCAGGCTAGAATTTTCATGACAATTTTGCAAGGCACGTACATTCATATAAATAATACGGTGATATATGGCCAGGCTGAAGATATTTCTATGTTCTATATACTTGGAGAGTTCCACACTATCAAGTTCCCTTTAAATTTCCTTTATTCTCTCCGTGTGTACAACACGCCGTGTGTTTGTGTGTGTTGTGTAATGCACACACATGCTTAGGTTTACTGCTGACTTTTTTTCAAAAAGCCACTGCATGTTTCCCACATCTCTAAAATGGGGACCAGAGAGTGATATCGTGTGTGCGGTAGAATTGCTCAGGTTCCATACGTCACCACGCGGCCCCAGGTGATCTGATAACCTCCTCCTGCTGCTGCCCACCGAGGCTCAGTGCTGTGCTCTGCGCACATGCCCTGGGTGAGCTTGCTCGGTTGTCCCTCAAAAGCTCTTTGCATGCTGCAGCACTGAGCGGTCCTGATGTTGCTTTTGCTGCCTTTCCCCAGGCAGAACAGACGTTTTCCAAGGTCAGAAGGCAGCAGAACCTCTCAGCGCTTCGCTGGGCTGGACACATGTCAGTGCCGTTAGTCTCTAAAACCTCCTGCAGGGTCCACTGCCTCCACGAGGGCTTCCAGAGGATTCCGAGCACATCCACCAGTCCTGACCCAGCAAGGGCACAGGGACCAGTTTCGGTCCATCCAAGGCAGCTCCCAAACCTGGCCTGGTCTTACGGGAGGCAGCTGAACACACCCAGAGAAACCTCTATGGTCGGCAGCCTCACGAACCAGCCTCCCCACCGCCGCGCTCATGACCAGCCCATCCTCCCTGCCCAGCTCTGCCACGAACCAGCCGGGGATCAGCTCCCACCGGCAGCAGCAGCTCTTGGCATTTATCTCCTTGCCATCCACCCAAGAAAAGACCGATACTGTCTCCGAGGCGAAAAGAAAGCTGCTGTGTTGTTTTGCCTGGAAATGGGGCTGAGAGGCTCTGAAAGCCTGTTTCTATCTGGCTCCATGTGTGGGGGGGACTTGAGGGTCCTCAAAAGGTGCAAATTGCAGCTGCACAATTAAATAACGGGGTGTGTCCCGGCCTCCGCAGTCCCTTGGGCAGCACGGCTGAGGAGACAGTGGCATTACTAATCAGGGCTTTGACCTTTACATGGCTTTTATTTAATACACATTCCACACTTCCCCAAACTCCCATCCAAAACATTGACATTTCCGCTGATAGATTGGGTCAGATTTTGGAGTAGTTGGGGGACTCAATTCACTCTTACAATGGTTAAATTCTTACAGCTAAATAGGCTTATTCAGTTAGTGCAGCAGCTGGTGTGATTTCGAGAAGAAAATAAACATTTCCTTCAAATATTTTGATTGGCAACTGGACAACTGAAATACTCAAGCTCGGATTGCCAGGGTCCAAAAAAGCAAAGGGGGGCTGGACGGCGAGTAAGGGAGGCAAAGCGTAGTAAATCCTCCGAGGCAGCACTACCACGCAGATGTGTGTGAGATGCGCCGGGCTCGGCCTGCGCCGCAGAAGGGGACGGTGAGGTGTGATTCTCAAAGCACGTTGTCAGCCCTGATTTCGAAGGGAGTGTGAAGCCCGAGGGTACAGCTTCACCCTGTGTTTCCCTGGCATTTTCTTAGCACGTTGTTTGCTCCAGGTTGCCGTTCGATGGCCGGCTGTGTGACAGAGGGTTGCTTTGCTGCTGGGTTAGGTGGTTATGGAGGGTATTAATGGCGATGTTTTGTTTGGATCTTGCTGGGGCTGTTTTAGCGGGGATCTCCTCGTGTACAGCGCAGGAGGGCTGATGCCCCTAGACAGGATTGCAGGCGGGGGGCTGTGTGGCTTGGACTGATATGGATCCATAAAGTGAAGGGGCAGCCCTGAGGTGAAGGAGATGGGATAAAAGGGGCAGCCCTGAGATGGAGGAGACGGGATGAAGGGCAGCCCTGAGGTGAAGGAGACGGAATGGAGGGGCAGCCCTGAGCTGAAGGAGATGGAATGGAGGGGCAGCCCCGGGGTGAAAGTGATGGGATAAAAGGCGTAACCCTGAGATGGAGGAGATGGGATGGAGGAGCAGCTCTGAGGTGAAGCAAACGGAATGGAGGGGCAGCTCTGAGGTGAAGGAAATGGAATGGAGGGGCAGCCCTGAGGTGAAGGAGGTGGGATAAAAGGGGCAGCCCTGGGGTGGGGGAGACAAGATGAAGGGCAG
>NW_010270022.1:6558-14495 GCF_000690775.1 Eurypyga helias | reverse complement strand
TAATTTTATTATAACAGAAAAAATATTCAGCAGCCCTGCAGCTGAATGAACTCTTCAGCTCATTCATTATTTTCACTTAGACAAATATAAATTCTTTCTAACACTACAGAAAAAAGGCAACGTTGTCCGAGATATGTGACAGTAGACTCTTCATTTGCCCTTTGTAACACATTCCTGACAATTCCTAGAGCAGGAATTCATTGAACAGCTCCCCAAAGAGATAAATTTTTAACTTTGGGTGGTGGGGTAGGGTTTGTTTTTGGGGTTTTTTTGGGGTGTTTTTTTTGTTGTTGTTGTTGTTTGGTTGGTTGGGTTTTTTTTGTTTGGTTTGGTTTGGTTTTTTTGAGGGGGCAGAGTAGGGGGACAGGTAAAAGTATTTATCTGACTGCATGTGGCTTAGCATGGGTTTACCATCCATGCACATCTAGGACTCTTCTTCCTTCATGCAATGTCTGTGCATAGGATACTAAGAATCTGTTCTCTGACAGTGATTACTAGTATCAGTGTATCTGATAGATGACAGAGGGACCATACATAGGTTCTGAGGTCAAGAGGCATGAACTGGCTTGCATCCATGGTGCTGAAAGCAGGCTTATTCTAGTGCAAGCTTCCTGGGCCCACATCACATAACTCTTCAACTTGCACCACTCATGGATCTGTGTGTTGCTCTTATGAACACACTGTGTAAGTACTATTTCTGTGAATCTTCAGTGTAAAGTGTTTTAAAACATGATACATTTTTCTGCTTCTGACGCTGAACATATTTATTACATATGTGAATAAATGTTGCATGTCATGAGCTGTTCTATGAGTTGTTCAAGCTTTATCTTGGAGACAGTATGCTGCAATGACCCAGAACATAGCAAAGAAGAGAACAATCAAGAAGAAAAGAAAAGCAAATTCTAGTGCCCAAGCTTTCTCCCTGCAACTCTTATTCACCAAAATAAGACTTCCCTAATTTTGACTAAAAATCAAGGAAGCCAAGCTTGTAGATGATTTAGAAAATGTCTAGATTGCAGGGGAAGGGGTGGAAATCCTTAATACTGAAACACGCTTTTTTTGCTAGTACAGAGAGGTCCTTTAGAGTTTTGAAAAGATTGTGTCTTTCTTTAGAACTGTAATTGTTTGCCTCTTTCTGTTTGGAATATTTTTAGAAACTTAGTAGTGAAAAGATGAAATTTTTGACATTTTTTCCAGATGTGTGTGGAGTATTTGTGTCCTAGGACTTTCCACAATGCAATTTTGTGTAAGCTACAAGAGATACTACAACAAAGGGGATTATGGAGTCTTGACATACTCTGTCATCTGTCATTTCTGACAAATGTGAATGCAAGAATAAAACACTAGATAGAAAATAAGAATGTATGAGTCAGGGTTGAGTGAAAGGGCATCAAAATCTTTGTTTCCAGACATTTTTTCTTTACCTCTGTTGTTTTTCTCCAGCTTATCTGGATAGTGAATTTCTTATTCTGAGTTTTTCTTGGATGTAAATTTACCTTGTCTTTTAAAGAAACAATACAGACCAGCAGTGGCTGTGAAATTGCTTCTAGTTTCTGTTAGAAGAAAATATATCCAACAGCCCTAGAGAAGCAAGGCAGATGCTGCTCTACATCCCCACATCCAACTGATAGTGAGGTTGCTGATATGTTCTCAGCAGGCACACACACTAAGTACACATATACACGACATATATCCATATACACATGGCCAGCCACACAGCTTACAGACAGACACACACACACAACACCCACACAAACACAAGCAGCATCAATGGCCTCATCCTGCTCCCCTCATTGTCTGACTAGTGGAGGCCCACTAGTCAGAATCTGTATGTATATATATAAATATAAATATATATATATGTGTACAGTGTGGATCCCTCTGCAGCTGAGCTCAGGTACTCAGTCTGTCCAGAAGCAGCCTGGGACTCCAGTCTACTTAGCTGCTGGCAGATTGTTACACCCACACACACAAAATTGGAGAGGACTTCGCTGGTCCCAGTAGCCGATTCCCCAGTGCTCTGACACCTGGACACACAGGCTGGGTCTCACAGGCCCATCCACCCCCTTGATCCCAGTTACTTCACCTACCTACAGTCTAGCTCACCTTGGTTGTTGCTAGTGATCCCATGCTCCCTCACACACCTGCACTCACTCCACTTGCTGCACCACAGAGATAGGGGCATCTGTGATCCCTAGTATGACTCCAGTTGATGCACTCACACACCCATACACACCTTCCCATCCCTCCCTCTGCCGCCTACACACACATAGAGTAGAGAGTCCTCATCCAGGAAAGAGTTAGAAAGGAAATTAATAACACAAACTGTACCAGTCAGGTGCAGGAAATAGCCAGAAAAGTATACTTATCAGTCAGTTATTTAGGTACAAGCCTCTTTTATCTCCTTGACCCTCTATTTCCCACACTTGTTTCTCCTAAATCACCTAAATCCCACCCTTGTGTCCCTACAGTGCCTCCCTTTCCTCCTCTAAATGTCTTGTAATAAATCTCGTGCAATAATGAACGTGTCTTCCCCTGAATCCCATAATGTGTCCCACAACCCTAAGTGACAAGCCCATTAGTCTGAATGGTTACCTGGACAGCTGCTGCTGCTGACTCTTCATGATGATATCCATGCCTAGTTCTGCTGGATCAGTCCTGGGAGGCACCTTGACAGGGTGTTTGCTCCTCAGGAGTCCTTAATTTGGGTTCCCACTTGCCATTGTGTATCCCAGTGCTCTACAGATTTCTGCAGATGGGTCTCTGATGAGCCAATGGCACTTTATGATGCACTTTGGAGTAATCCAGCAGAATATTATTTGGACTCCCCTTCCTGCCATTGTCTTGAGCTCCTTTGTGACTGGGCAGATGAGTTTTATCAGTAAACTTAATAGTTTTAGCCCCCTATATTAACAGTACTTGATGGAGACCGTACACCCCCAGCTTTCAAAATTTCATTTGTTTTTAATCAAGTAGTTTCAGTCTCAGTATTTAATTGGGAATTACTTACATTCTCTGAAAAAAAGGATATAAATGTCCTCTCTAGTTCTGAAAAAACCTTTACAGTGGTGACCAGAATTAAATTAATTTTTATAACTATGCATTCAGAATGCATATAATTCTTATCTCTCCAGTATCCATGATCATGTTGTCTGAGTACTCTTTAATATAACTTTTTTGCTTGGGGTAGAACAATTTATGCCCAAGAACTTCTGCAGAGGTGATAAGAAATGGCTACTCTCATCTTCCAGCAGAGATCCAAATGCAGCGGCTTGCCCTGTGCTCACCAAATGTATATCTTGAGCTCAGGTGGGTGCTGGATGCATATCTCTGATATCTGAATAGGATGAAAATTCTCCCTTTGAGTCCGTAGTACCCAGCAGAAATATTTCTCTCCATTCAGACCAAGTAACCATCAGCATCTGTAAAACAATTGACTCTATACTTGCCAAACATTAGGACAGTAATTAACTCTATGCCTGCACACCTCCCCACCTATCTTTCAGAAAATGTTTCGCCTTGCTTACAAGAAGTGGAATTTCACAGTCTCAATGACATCTGGGCTTTTTTTGTTAGATACGTTTCTACTGTTCCTTAATGATTACATTCTATGGTAACTTTTTTTTTTTTGCTTTGACCTTGGTTGTCTATGTAGTGCACCCATTACCTTTAGAAAAGCACTCAGACTTTCAGAAGGTAAAAAGGGGACAAGAAATACACTGCAAAATCTATAAGAAATTTTCTGGCAATATCCATCTAAGCAAGATTTTGAGATGAGTAAAATCTCATATTTTTTATGGACATTTGCAGAACAAGCTGCTCAGGAATGAAAACCCGAAAATAATTACACTCTAACCACGTAAACTTTAGAAGAACATTAAGAAAATTATCCATTGTGAATGTAAAAAACCTTAACGTTTCCATGCTTCTATATGAAATCCCTGTCTTGTCTGGGTGTTTTGTTGACTGCTGTTTTTCAGCACCACAGGCCGAAATACAAATAAATCTACATTATCAAAGGGACCTAGAAAGTTTAAAATCTATATTTAAATGATAGGGAATAAAAACCAGTTCTTAAGTAAAATTGTATGTCTTTCAGGGTTAGTATTTTATTTTTTTATTTTTTGATAGACTAGGATTCTTCAGGATAATATATTATAACTGTATAAAATCGAACTGAAAAAAAAAAAAGTTGTGTGAAGGAACATTGATTCTGAAGTTCATTTAACCTATTCTTAAAAAATAATCACTAATATAACTAAGAGCTCCTCTATGAAGTAGCTGTCTGCCTGATTAGTAAGAAATAATTCTTCTAAGGGGAATGACTTCTTACCTAAACTGTTGGGGTTTACAATGTGGGGGTCTGCATCTGATTTAAGTGATTAAGCCCTTAATAAGCCCTAAGTGAGCTAAGTGATTGAACCCAGGGAGTGATTCATCTTACCTTATATTTTGCTTATGGAAGTGGTCAATATAAATGCATCCTGGTCTCAGTTCAAGTGCCACATGTAGGTATTCAAGATACTATGAGCTATATTCCTGTGGGGATGGCAAATATGACATGGTACTTACAGGAAAGGTGTGACTGCAGACAAAGAAACACAGGTCTTGTGAAGGTATCCAAAGGTACTCTTGAGCATCTGAGAGGGCCCTAGACACATATGTTCTGTCAACTCTAAGAAATCTTCTTGTTTAAGCAACATATATATCATCACAAGAGTCTAAACCATCTGAGTTGGCCTAGTGCATAGGCTATTACCAAGCTATATGTTCTGTCCTGGGATGTGGGGGCATTAAATATCCTGATCTGACACAGGGCAGGGCTGTTTCCCAGGGGTGTGTTTATCCACAGAAAATGGGAGTATTCTACAAGTAGATGATAAAAATGCAGCTTGTATCTCTCTGTTGATTTTAAGGGAACCCCGACAATTAGTTTAGCTTAATTTCTGATGGTGAGATGAACCTTACATTTTCTGATTCTAGCAACTTTGCCAAATCAATATCTTTGATAAATCCATCTTTGTGAAACTGGATAAATAAATTGATTTCCCAAAAGAACTGATGACATACTCTACAGCCATAGGTCACTCTTGTAGGACAGAGACAGGCAGACTCAGAGAAACTATTTTCAGAAAAAAAAAAAGAACAAACCAGAGATGTGAGATTTCTTAATTTGTTAATAATTTTATGAAATCAAGGATGTGTGAATTCAGTATAGAAAATAATTTATAACTTTTTTTCATAATGTCCACATGTTCTTAACATGATATACTCTTGATTTGACTTTAGATGTTAGACAATGTCATAATATGCATGCTCATAGCCTATTGCATCTTATGTTTCAATATTAGAAAATGTTATTTTTAGAGTTATCTTCATTTAGCGTTTTAGAATTTTTACATTTAGATTCAATTTTTTATTTATGAAATCTAATAAGGTATAGATTTTGAGTATTTACTATAATGTAAACTACCTGTAATGCAAGAAAAATCCTCATATAGTTAATTGAAAAATTAAATTATTTAGCAAATCTTCATCTGATAATATGCACACTTCAAACAGAGATAGTCATACATGAATTTTAGGTAAGACTACCTGCCTTCCTTTTCAAAAGCAGCTTTCAAACAGTATGAGTAATTGAGGTTTTGCTATTATATTTCTCTTTGTAAGCATAGGCAGCATTTTGAATGTGCAGATTACTTTATTTGGGAATCATTAATCATACCTACAATTATATAGATATCTCATAAACTGAGACTAAGCTTTAAAAATGCAAGGTAGACTTGGCTTCCAGGAAGTCCTGTCAAAGAGACAAAGAAAACTATTTCTTTTTCTGAACAATAGAGGTGATTCTTGAGTCCGTTTTTCTAATGCCCTGGCACAGTGTCTCAGACAATAATGTCTGGAAACAACATAGTATCTCTCTGGAATGCACATGAAGACATTTCTGAGCCAGACCAAGACTATTAAAATAAAAACATAATTTCCTGTTACTTCCTAGTATAGATGATGAAAGAAATAACAAATAACAAATAAGTGTTCAGTGTATCTGAGGTACATGCCAGTTGGCTTGACGACAAAAGAATGGCAATTAGTTCCTTTAGAAATAAACAAACAAAAAGCAGACTTATACGGGTTGCCGTTCATTTCCCTTGATTACACACATAACATAAGACTAAGATTATATATAAATTTACTGATACAATGAATTCAGTCATGTAATTTAATAGATTCTCAACTATGTCTACCATTAGGTATATTCATACAGGCAGTGGCCATCCCAGAAAAATATTGTGCATTGCTCCAAGTAAAATCTAGATATCTACTGCACCTGCTGATATCTTAGCAGTCCAGTAATAGATCTAAAATAGTAACTAATTTTATACGCAAAATTTCATCAACAGCTTTTGATGTTTTGTCAATAGGTAGTAATATTTTAGATGTTGACCCCCAGGAGGAGTACACCAAGTGAAAGTTTATGACAGGTGAGACATATCTTTGATTAATTTAGTATTAAACATACGGAACATAAATTAAATTCTGCAGCCTCAGGATTAAAGGAATGTATAACTAAGAGGTTTTTTTACTGAATATTTCATTTGTTGGCGTACATAACTGTCTCTGATGTTACTTCAGAGGAAGACCCCACAAGTCACAAAGAAGAAATGAGAACTAAAGGAAAGATGGAGGTATTCCAGGATATTTTGGTATTCTGAAACATTCTGACTGCCTTTCTTCTAGAGCTCAGACCAGTCAATTACTGATTTACATTTGTTTCTTTAGAGCAACCCGGAAGAAAAAAGATCAGTGTGTTCTAACTGTGTTTGTTCTTAAGATACTGACAAGGGAATTACGGAATTCCAATTAAATCTGATGGTTCAAATACCATAACACTGTCTTAGCATACTGTGTATAGAGTAAGAACGAAGAGGAGAAGTAGTGCATCATCTGTCACCTGTGTTTCTCTAGTGTTCCAGCTGATAAAGCAGTGGGTCCCTTCAAGGTGTATAGGTCAAGAGAATATGAATAAATATATTTAGATGACTTTGCTTCAGGACCAGTTGGTGTCAAATTATGGAAAAAACCAAACTAACATCAGCAGAGATGCTTTAGCTCAAAACATGTAGGCATAAGTGAAAAGATGATACCTGTAAGTATTTTACAATCCAACAGCATTCTTACACACACACACACACAAAATCTTATTTAATAAGAGGCAAACATAAATTCTGAGTCTTGATTTAGTAGGTTTTGGTTCCATAGGTTTATTGTGTGAGCTTGTCTTGTCCCTGGACATCTATGTCCATGATACACAGATGAAAGAGTGCTATGCAAATGCAAATGACTAGTTAATAAGATTCTTGGTGTCCAAGAGCATCCACAAATAAAAAGAAAATGGTTTTTAACATTTAGCATATTTGTTTAGTAGTTTTTCTTTTCTTTTCTAACCATCAACATATTGTAACAATTATTTTAAAAGCTGTTTCCAAGTATTTTTATTGCTATTTAGTAACAAAGGTTACAATTTTGACTTGCCCCCTCCTTATTTTCTTCAGAGCAAGCAATGTCAAATAACAGTTTAATGAGTATCCTACTATCTCAGACCTTTGCCTAACCCAGGAGCTGTGTAAAACCAATTAGAAGTGTACATTTGCAAATTGGATGCATACAAGCATGACCAGCTCCCTCTCCCCCTTCCCACAATAAACCAGGACTTGATTGTAGCTAAACTTATTTTGAAAACAAGGTTTGAAGACTCCTTTGATGGTAGGTATGTTGCTAAATCTTAATATCTAAATTATTTTTTACTTCAACAACTCATCTCCTGACTCAAATGGATATACTGATGTATTCACACCTTAAAATCTATTCACTTCAAATATCCAGGCAGATGATTTTAGAAATTTTTTTTTTAATTTTGCTACTGGTTTTTGGTT
>NW_010270022.1:1935-6527 GCF_000690775.1 Eurypyga helias | reverse complement strand
TTGTTTTCTTTTTTTTGTGTTGCCTCCCCCCCCCCCCCCATTAATCCTTCTGTGAAGCACCAGAAAATATAGAATGGTCAAACAAAAATGTGTTTTAAGGGAACCAGAAATTTTTTATTTCATGCCTTCATGAGAAGCATGTTAAGCAAGAAGACAGGCTTCTCCTCCCCTCATTAACCTTTCATTGGTGTAATATACTATATAACCTTTTATGTTATCATAATTCAATTCTCTTAAAACATATAACATGCAGCTGTTTATAACATTGATACTTGACATTGCTTTTTAAAGAAAGAGGGAGAGAGAATTAAGCCAGGGTAAAGCATTTGATAAAATCCAAGTGTTGCCACTGTTTTGTGAAGACATTCCTCCAGAATAAATTTAGGGTTTTGTGTCTGGATAGTCTAACTGAATGTTTGAGGTTGTGATGTAACGATGTAAGGTAAAGAACCCATCACCAGGCTAGCCTTGAAGAGCTCAGTAGGCTCAGATAAGATCTATTTAATTTAAAAAAAAAGAAAAAAAAGAAAAAAAAAGGTAAACCCTTTCTTTCCCTGGAGGACTCAGGAATGAAAAAAATATAACTAAATACACACCTCAGAAGAATAGTTATGTCCTCTCTTGTACTATATCTGCAAGTACACACTGTCTGCAGTCCTTAACCTCAACAATGGGGGTAACAGGACACTCAAAGTAAATTTGCACTTGCAAGTGCCACTATTGAAACAGATTGTTCTCCATTTTGTGAGGAAAAATATAGTCTTTGGAGTTACTCAGTTCTTCACAACATGAAGATGAAGGTCAGTATTAGTAGTAATGAGGCATCTAGTAATGCTAAGTGTTAGTAAGTGGCCATAATGTACTTCAGTACATGTAAAATAACCTCATGCATTCCAGATAGGTATAATCAGCAGGTCCATTAAGTGGCATATTAAATGTAAACCATAAAACAAACAGAAGAACATCAAGTCTTTAATGATATCAAACAACAATCAAATCTTAAAGTCAAAATCATTTTCCATGTAATAAGACAAAGTGTCCTTTCTAAACAAAGTCCTTTTCCACGTCATCCATGCCCCAAGGCAGAACCCTTCACACAAACAGGTTTCTCCTTCTGTGAGAGATGTGATTTGCCCCCCAGTCTTAATTTCTTTTTCAGAATTATTTCCAAGAATGCCTCCCAAAATGAGAGTATTTCCTTTTGAACAAATAGTAAGAGCTTGGCTGACCTCAACATTTCTCTTACCTTTCAGAATACATTCTAGGTTCAATATCAAAAAAATGTTCAATCTTAGATCTGATAATTGGTTGGGATCCTTTATTTTTTACTTTTTTAACAATAACATATTTTTTTTTAGCAGTATGTTCCATAGTAGCCTTAGAATTAGAAAGTGTAGGCTCTTATGCTCTCCTGCTTTTATAACAAGAGATCATTTGTTCACACTTCTGCTTAGCTAAGAACACTGTCTTCATCAATAGTTTTTTCTTACTCTTGATAATTATTGTTATTTGCAAGTTACCTCACATCTGTTTTAACAATAACATATAATTAAAAAAAAAAAAAAAACAAAAAACCAACAAAAAACCAAAACAACCAAACCAAACCAAACCAAACCAATGTGCTCATATACTTAAAGGATTACACCTGTTATTTCTCAGGTCCAATAAACTGGCAAAGTGTTAGCCTTATCGTTCTTCCACATTGCAGTTTCATTATTTAATCTCACATTCAAGGCAGAAAAATGCTGTCCTCTAATTCACCCACCTGCCCCACTGCAGGTGTCAGGGGACAGAACCAGTGAGCTATGTAACTTATATTTACATGATAGCTCTTCCTTTCAGACAGTCCTGGAATGGTAAAGTTTTAATACTTAATACTGCAGACAATAAAGAATATTAAGTGCTTTCAATACTTTGAGAGGGAGCATCTGGGATGCTAAATATATAGGCAAGGTCAGAAGGACTGAATAACATTTCTGGTTAATAGCATCTCTAACTTACATTTCAGAAGTTAGGCGGTCTGGTCTTTTCCTTCTAGTTACCAATTACAATAATCATTAAAACTGTAAGAACAGCTGCATCGTCATGCATCTTATTTTTAACCATAGTTATAAACAGATAGCTAAGGAAGAATAAGATCAGCACAAACATGCATGGTACTTCTTCCTAATGATCTCACAACCTCCCACTCTCTATTAACAGTTAAGGGGCTTCATTAGTTGGACAGTATTTCTATGGATGTATGTATATTACAGCTACAGTTTGTGTGCTTTTTTAGTGAATGTCCTGATCATTTACATTTTCTGCCCTTTAATTTGCCTCACATGATAGTATTGGACCTTTTAAGTTGAATATCTCCCAGATGACATCCAACTCCAGGACTACACCCAGTGCTCTTGGGTTGCTAACTGTGACTGACCAATAAACTACAGCAGTGGAAGAAGGCTCAGAGGAGATGATCCTGTAACGTGTCAGTGAAGCTCAGAGTGTGACTGACAACAGCTGTTGCAAAGTAGCTGACTTAATCTCAACATGAAGAGGATGGGGGGGTAACCTTTGTTGTAGATAAACAGCTTTCAATAGTTGGGTGGATCTCTCAGTCCCAGGGTAGTGTGTTTCTCCCTCAGTTCACTGAAAGAATGTAAATGTCTCCTCCAGTGAGCGTGGGGATAATGAACGCATGGATCAGCCCAATACAAAGTATAAAAACTGAACACCTAAAAAAATAATTTCAAAGAGGTCAACAGGCTTGAGCTGGTTTCAAACCACATATTGCTTCCTGGAGACTGGGGACACAGTGTTGTGACAATGACCATATTACAGAGACTGGTAATGGGAATCATATTGGTGTTCTGATTGAACTGTGTGTTGCAATTACTATATGTATTTTTGCTACGTGTCACTTAAATTTGTGTTGTGTCACAAAATACAGTTTTTATCACTCTGCTAAATCAGAAATTCCATGTGACATCAATTATCTTCAAATAAGTACATTTTATATTAAATATTACACCCTCTATGCTCACAATATCTAAAAGAACTCGATTAGAGAGTATAGGACTCTGACACTAGCAGCCCTTCTGTCGAGAAGACTTGATCAGAGCTACTCTAAATTAAACTTTAGTGCTTAAGTGTCAACATGGGTTTCTCAGGACTAACAGTTTCACCATAGCCATCCAAACTCATGGACTGTAAGAGTTGCTGATGTATTTAGCTTATGCATGTAATCATTCTTACAGAATGTCTTTTCCATAATTTTCTCAGATCTTTACTTGATTCTAGGTAAATTCTAAGCATCCAAATGAGAACTGTCCTTACTCTAGCAAAAGAAACTACTTCATATTCTAATATAAATGCAGCCAACAGCTATGACTATAAAGGAAAGAAAGTATGCTATCTCTAAAAGCTGTGATTAGGGGATGTCCTGCATCCTATGTGCCACCAATACATACAGGATTCTTACAGAGAGCCTGCTGAGATTCTGTAGTGCACCTTACAAAGCAAGTAAATCTGGTCATGAAGTCAATCATAGCATGCACCGAAACTTAGGTAAATATCCCTAGCCAATGAAGTATGTTCTACTGTGAATGTTTGCCTCTACAAATTCCCTTGAGGTATGTAGGGCTTATTGTATGGAGTAATCTCCTCAGAAGAGTGAATATATACAGCTTTTTGACCTACAGTGCTCCTAGCACAAGTCAGGGAGCCACAGACATGTTTCAATAGCAATCACACAGACTTCTGTGCCTGTCTGCGCAAACAAGGTCAGAAAGAAACCTTGTCTTGCTGTGTGCTTACAACTCTAAGGTCACAGTAAGTCTTGTCTTAGTCCTGTGATATGAAGCCTCAAACATGCTCTTTATGTTCATGGTAAATACAAATTAATTATATATGTGAATGGCTTCTGAAAATTTAAAGCAAATACTGTAAATCCTAAATGGTCACTTCCCCAAAAGGGTGGAATCCATATCTTTTTGAGATCAGAACTTTTAAATAATTATATATGACAAATTATTTAGCATTAATGATAAAAAAATAAGACCAGAATATTCAAATCTAAGGTCCTACACTTCATAAGCTATAGCTTTACTTAGGCACTTAAATAATTGTAAGCCCCAGGCATAAAAATTCTGACCATAGTTCTTGCTATTTGATTCAATGTATTCAATTAACTTCAAGTGATTCTCAGTAAAACATAGCATACAAACCTTAAGTATTTTTAAGGGCTAATATATCTCCAGAGAATGAAAAATGCTATTTTATACTTATTCATAAAGTACGGCCACAGAGCCTACATCACAGATTTTATTTTAATCTTAAAAAAAAAAAAAAAGGAAGATAATTCTAGTGCACCCAGTTGTAGAGAACATAAGCAGGAAAATATTGTTTTCCTTATAACTCAAACGGATACCGTTTATACCTTTCACTCTTTTTCAAAACCATCTGAAACACTATTTGCAAATTAATTTTCTGAATATAGGAAACTATTCTGGAGCCCTCAACATAAGAAGGATAGAAACTGGTTGGAGCGAGTCCAGAGGAGAGCCACAAAGATAACCAGAGGGCTAGACCACCTCTCCTGTGATGAAAGG
>NW_010270022.1:0-1750 GCF_000690775.1 Eurypyga helias | reverse complement strand
TCTTTACAGAGAAGGTGGTGAGGCACTGGAACAGGTTGCAGAGAGAAGTTGCGGATGCTCAATCTCTCAAAGTGCTCAAGGCCACTGGTATATGGACAGACTTTGCATAGTGCCTAATTTCAGCAGTGCCCCAATCAAGAGATGATATGAAAGGTTTCTAAACCAGAAAAATTATATCAACACATCTAGAAAGTCTGTAGCAGGATTCCTGTCTTTCAAATACACATTCTGGCCTCTCAGGAAGGTGGAGTGACCAAGCTAATGCTTCATTCCTGGATGTCTTCAAGACCAGGATGAACTGGGGCTTTGAGCAAACAGACTTAGTGGAAGGCATCTCTGCCCATGTTAGGGGGGTTAGAACTAGACGATCTTTAAGGTCCCTTCCAACCCAAACCATTATACGGTTCTATGGTTCTATGATTCTATGATAAATGTATCTGCTACAAAAAAAAACCTTTGAAAAATATATCAGAACTTTTTTAGCATGAAATCTTTTGTCAATTTTCCTATAAGAACCAGTAAAACTGACATGAGTGAGATCCTTTTTTTTGCTTGTTTTGTCCTTAAAATAATTAAGGACTGCAGCAGGATTAGTGGGTGCTGGAACTTGAAGTGAAGGAAGATTGGTTTGTATCCCAGATTCCCACATTAGAAGATGGGAAGGTCAACAGACACTTTCTGTTCTGCATCATAAGAATGAATTTATGTCATGTATTACAGGAAATGAAGATTCAAACCCAGAATTTAAGAAAGAGCACAATCTTATTTTGGTCCTGTAAGGATCCAAGACTTCTGCAGGAAGTGGCTGACCTCTTATTTCACTTTTCAGTGTTAAAGGTTGGTTAGAACTTAATGGAAAACTATATATGCTAACCAGAAACTAAAATAACATAATCTTACCCCAAACCAGAGGTTTTCAATTGCTTCAGGTCTTTCATAGGTATATCCTTTTCTATTAATAAACACAGCAGTGAGGTTGAGTTCTCTTTTAAGTGATGCATGAAGTGAGATTCTGGACCACCATATCAGCTTTTTTTTGGCAGGGAATGTAATTTATCTCACCTAGATTTAAGTTATATACACTATCTGAACCTATCTGTATGTGAACTAGCATTCCTAATTTTGTACTCTCAAAAGAATGGGGCAATTTTAAGGCCCAGTTGTTTTGTAGAATCACTTAAAATGCCTCCTTTTTTTTTTTTCCCATTGGTTATTAAAGGATCTTGAGGTGAATATCTCAGATGTCACTATCCATATTTGGTCAGATGAGCTCCAAATAATGTACATGGTAGATTTTCCACATTTGCAAAAATTTTGTAGATATGTGAAACTGCAGTTAAGAGCTGTTACATCTCGTTTTCTGTTTTGAAAAATAAAGACAGTTCCTTACAAATGCTCTAAACAAATACAAATATAAATACAAAGGATTTTTGGGATATAGAATGGATTTAGATATGTAAATAATTATCTTCTAATGATTTTCAATTTTTCATAAATAACTTAAGCATTTTGAATACAAGATGATGTAAATAATCTGGAAGAACATATATTACTAATAAAAAAACTTTTGCTCTCCAAATAGGGAATAACATTGTTTAGATTTATATATGAATTTTTTTCACAAGATGATGTAAATAATCTGGAAGGACATATATTACTAATAAAAAACCTTTTGCTCTCCAAATAGGGGATAACATTGTTTAGATTTATATATTAATTTTTTTAATCTTTTTATATGATTAGTGTTCCG